>NW_009637177.1:5369-83315 GCF_000690535.1 Cariama cristata | reverse complement strand
CTTTTGACTAGTGGTTATATTTTATTTGTTTATTTAGGTTTTAACACCTCCTCTTGTGATTTGAAGGCAAGAGGAATTAGTTTCAGCATCAGTACAGTGACTCATGCAACACTTCTATAGCTGAACATCTGCTTGACAGAAGGCTGATGGGAGCTACATGCCAGTTTTGGGACTCTTTCTCATAGTTTGTGTGGCAGAAGTAAAGTATTTAAGGACTCATGGGACACACCAGAGAACAGGGACCTGGGAAGATGCATAAGCTGTCTGTACAGAATCTCCACCAACGCTGATGCAGCCTGGTGAGACCAGCCAAAGGCTTGTGCCAAGCAGGGATGCTGGGCTGGCCTCAGGACAGCTTACAGCCTTCAGATGATGCTGCTGACTGTTTTTGCTGCAGAAAATATGCAGAATAACCAGCCAGGTGTCTTCTAAAGGTGTAAGAAAGGCCTTTGAAAATTGTGCCTAGCAATTAAAACTTCAATGTAGAGATTGTCTGAAAGAAATGGAACAGGTGAAGGAGGAAAATGTTGCTCCTCCAGAAAAGAGAGAAGTTGTAGTCCATGATGTTTGGCGGAAAAGGAGTGTGTAAGAAAAAAGGAGAAACTAGGAAAAAAAAAAACAGCCTGGGAACCTAAAATCTTTGGCCATAAGGAGAACAGAATCGTTGCAGGAGGCTCTCAAGAGCTGGGTGGGTGGCTGGATCACAGTGTGGTGGGAAGGTGCTCTGTGAACCAGCTTTAAAAGAAAAGCCACTACAGCAGCTACACCCTGCAGGTATGGTGTCCTCAGCAGGTCGATTAGAGGTTGCATTTCCTCCACCTCCTCTCAGTGGTTGGCAACAGAGGTTTCACGGTGAAACGCAAACTTTTGGCACATTACGTGCAGGGGTCCTGGTACTTAATCTTCGTTTGAAACAGGGAAAAAATTAAAGCTGATACATATGTTCTACCAATAAATTGCAGGTGGATACTGATTCCCAGGTGCAGGAGAAACTCTACTGAGATCTGCAGAAGAGTCACAGGCTATTGAGTAGCAGAAGAAATACTGGCAGAAAAATTACAGCAGCTGATGGAATAGCACCGAGGGGAAGGGAGGGATGAACTCTGCTCCTTGTCACAGAGTCCTCTGTGGCTACTCCAAAAAAAAAGCTAAAAGCAGGTGGAAGAATATCTACCTGTCAGAAGGTGCTATCCATAATAACGTGCTTTTCAACCAGCATCAGAAAAGGAAGTTGGAAAGCCGGAATGGACTCAAGGGATAAATGAAAAAGAAACGTCAGAGGAAAATACTCCTAAGCTGGGAACTGGTGCAGATGGATAGTTACCAGTAAAAACTATCACTATATAACAGGGAGATCTCGATTTATAGCTTCAAAGACTTAAAGCTGCATTTCCTCTTCTCCATATCTGTGTTAGAAGATTCTGATTTTCACCCTGCCGAGGCTGGATTGTGCTTATCAACAGCTCAAGGCTTTATGTCTCAGTGTAACTTTGTATTTAACCAAGAAGAAAATAAACGAGCACTAGTATCAGTGAAAAGAAAACTTTCCCAGCTGCAATCAGGTGATGAGAAAGACCACGGTCCTGTCACCAGCTAAAGCAGAGGTGCGAGTTCTGGAGGCAGCTGGGGGCCAGGGACCAAGGCTGGTGTGATATGGGGGGGCTGAGCCTGGGGGTCACCTCCCAGTGCCTTCTGGCCATGTAATTAGTTCCCTATGTTTATTGCACTGGTGTTCGGTGGCACCTAGCAGCTCTGGGCAATGCCGAGGAGCAAGTACTCAATTCCCATACAGGGAAAGGAGAATTCTCGTACAGCAGAGCAGGGAACTCAGCCCTGTCCTGGTGACGGCTCAGCCCCCGGCTGCAGGACTGCCTTCGGTCAAAAGGGCTTGATTTTTAAAGACAGCTGTAATGTGTGTGGTTGTGTGCTTGCAGGCAACTGTGAGCACAAAGGTAGGACTTCTTAGTTTACCTAATAACTATTTCTGATGGATTTATCTCTCGTGTGCTCTCATAAGTGATGTAGAAGCATATAACTGCACTTGCAACATTAATTTTCTCTCAAGCAGATTTCTCAATATTTAGTTCAGAGAGTTCACCATCTGCAAAAGCAGGTAAGTTTGTGAAGTTGAGCCCTTGGAGGTTTATTCAAAATAATGTAAGCTCAGTCCATTTTCCAGGTTAGCAAACTTAGAAACAGACTCAGTTTTCTCCCTGCAGCTGTTTGTATAGCCTATGAAATGATTTGTGCACCTATGTGTCACCGAACAAATGTTTCAATGCCTTTTCAATAACAAATAGACTGCGATAATGAATGTAGATCTACCAGTCAGACAAGCACGTGATACTGATGCATGCTATAGCATGCTATAGGAGCCAAACACCGTCCTGTACAAAACCCAGTAAAAACAAACTGCATCTTCACAGTTACCTTTCCAAGTTAAACTAAGAAAAATCAATGAATGTAGTTCCATGACCAGGATTTAACACAGAAGAGGATTTTTTTAAAATACCCAGGAGTCTTCAGGCTGATGTGATATTATGCTTTTGCTGGTCTTAATATTATTGTTTCTGTCTCACTTTAGGTTACTCTCCAGTGTTTATTATTAATTCAAATTCTCACTATTAAAGGGAAGATATTATCCATATGGTTGACGTGCTGCTCAGTATGTTCATAAGTTCTCCAACGTTTTGATTAACACTGACAGAAAACCCTTTGAAAACATATGGCCCTATATACATCCTGTCATTTCTAATAATAGGGTACATTCTTCAGTACATTTTCTTAAGAAGATGAATTCAGTCATATTTTAGAAACATGCTAATACTTTGTTAATTAGTCCTTTGAGGTCAGAGGGAAAGAAAAGACTGAATGAAAATAAACTTTTCCTTGAGCAGACACCATGAGCACTGTAGATAATTTGTGCAACAGAAAAACGTGATATCTCTGAGTAATGGTCTCTATATACAGCCAGATTTCTTAAACCAATTAGCTTCTGGCATATTCCTGAAGATATTCATGCTCTATTTGATATGCCAGACCCTTAAAGCTTTAGCATGAAGACTGATTTTGATGCTCATTTCACTGATTAGGTCAGTATTTTGTTTCTGGTGTTGAATTTCTATATTTATACCAATTGTTTCCCCTTTCTAACACTTTTGGGATATCACAGGATCTCAGCACTCTTCTCCCTTACACAGGCAGGTCTGATACCAAACCTAGTAGAGATATTGTTGACTTAAATTCACTTTGGCTTGTGCAGTAACATGGCACATTTATATCTTAGAATTTGTCCCGAGAGACTATTTGCACCACGTCTGTTCTGGTGGAATTTTCATCCATTCCTTTCACCATGACAGGGGAAATTCTCACCTCCACAGCCTCTTTTAACCATATTTTTCCTCACATAGCCACTTGCGCTACCCATCCTCAGATTCCGCTGGTTCCGTATTTGTTCAGAGAGAAGCTGCTCAGTCATGTATTCTTTAACATGATACTGCAGGATGTGACTATGGAAGAATAAGTCACTTAATCTACTTGAAAACTATGCAGCACAATAACACAAATATATTTTTAAAAGATGAGATATCAATATTACACTTTATAGATGTGTTTTCATACAGCTCACACATGTTCAAAGCATACCTACTCAAGTTCTTTCCCCCCAAAGATGCATCATTATTCTTAATGCTGATAAATAACGACGCTAAAATTGCAAAATCGCTATTCTTATGATTCCAGCTAGTATCTTGCTTTCATTTCTTATTTTCTCCCTTTCCTCCTTGAGAAAAACCCAGAGACACACAATTCGATTCTCAAAAAAATTCAAAAAGAAAGACATTTTTTTCCCCTTTTTCTTCTCTGTCTCCTCCCCTTCTGTTTGCTCCTGTTCTTTTTCCCTTGGGAAAAGTCCCTGTCTGGGCTACATCAGTGAAGCATTTCTGGGCAAAAAGCCATCAATCCTTATGAAACTCCATCTCTAACTGTTGCTACAGATAGATTTCTCCGAGCCCATCAAATCTCTCCTTCTTCAGAGTCCTCTCAAAGAAAATATCTAGTAAAATTCACAGGTTTTGTCTGTAGGAAGGTAGGTAGAAGAAACCTGATGTGTCTGAAAGATCTTTGGAAGCTGCAGGATGAGGTTTTCAACACTCCCACTCCTTAAGGACAGGGGAACTTTTCAACTCCTAGTCAAACCTTACCCATACCACAGAAAGCAGCTCCCTCCCCATCTTGTCTCATGAAGGACCAGTCAAGACAAAGGAAATAAATACCATGGAAAACTTACATATTTTCCATTCCAAGTGTAAAGCACATTTCTTTGATTTTGCTTACTCTAACATGCATGTGAACAGCATTTATATAAATAATGATACCCGACCAAGTACCTTCTAGAACATGGAACATCGTCTTGCATATGCAATATCCTTTTTAGGACCTAATGGGAGAAAGAATGAAACATCTCTAATGGAGGTTAGCAGTGTCATTCAGAGCTCATCTACAAGAAAAAGGAAGGTAAGATCATAAGTGCAAGAACTGGAATAGACTGGAAGCCACCACTATTGGTGGAAAATGAAAACAATTAAAAAACCCCAGCAATCAAAAGCATATTTATGGTTTTGTTGCCAAAATTCTGTACACTTTCTGTGAAAAACTTTGCCCTGTTGTATTGAGTCTCAAGAGCAGTGCAAGTTTTGTTTACTCTCTGTCAATTCAGATAAAATATGATCTTTTACACTTTGCTTTACATTGTACCTGCCTTTTTAGAGCTGCCCATCCTCCCTGCCTTGCTTTTTCAGAAATTGAGAGACATGAAGTGCCATCAGACCAGTAATGCACAGCAGTCTTGCAGATAACTACTGACAACTAATAAAACTGTGCCTGTGCTATGCTGTTTATCTCACTATACTCCTTAAATTACAATACTGTTATTTCACTTTTTTTCCTTTGGTTCTACATTATTTAAACTGCTGCACATGATACTGAAAACTTGAAGACTGTTATCAGTCCAGGAAAAGGGTATTAAATGGAAAAGATTAAGCTTTTGGCCTGAATCCAGCAAGCACTTAAATGCATGAGTAACTTTACTCCCATGAGTAGTGTCTTTGAAGCCAATGGGACTAGCCATGCATGGAGGAGCACACGTTTGTATAGACATCGGGGAGAGCAGGCTCTGCTGCAAGAGGTCCAGGTTCAAAACGTGGCCCTGCATTTAGCTACGTGTGTGTGTTCAAATTCGTAAGACATTAACGCACTATACATGCTCACTACACTTTTTCCAAATATCAGAGCTTTATTGCTATGTTATTATTTTTTCCCCTCTAAAACAGGCAGCTGTTCTTCATTTTTTTTCTTACCTATATGCCAGATTTAAAAAGAGTCAGGTTTCAGTTTTTCAGAGAAAATAAAACAAATCAATGTTTCAAAACCACAGAATACATATTTTACTATAAAGCACAGGGCTTGGAAATACCTAACCAGATTCTCTTCAGACTATTAGAAAATAGGAAATAGGCATAAAACCCCAGTGGTATACCATAACAACTTTCATTCCCCCCCAGAAACATCACAGGATTTTTTACATCTGCTTCTTTCCCATCCCAGTGTTAGCCACTGTTCTCCACCATTTCTATCTTATGTAAAACTCTGTGCAAACTTAATTCAAATTTAAACCTCTTACTTCAAGGTTTGTAATAGCCACCAGCACCACTGAAAGACAGACAGAAATCAGGTACTAAAAACTGTTGTCCTATGAAAGATGCCAAAGTTAGCCTTTATCTTGTCTCAAACAAGCAAACCCAACTTGTAATATTTAAAAAATCATTTAACGGAAGATGTGTAAAAGCCTCTAATTAGGAAGCATCAAAAACTTCACTTTGGCATTTCTAACCAAACAAAATATTGCAGCATTACAGAATTTAAACATTTGATTTCTGTTTGTTGTGATAAAATACCGATAAAAGATTTACCTTAGTGCTTTACAAAAACAGAGGCTCAGCAGCCCTTAACATACCTCTTCTCAGCTACCAAGAAGATGCATTCCTGCAGGCGTGAAAATACACAGCAACAGAAGAGATGTAGCCTTAACAAAGAAATTACCTTCCAAAGAAACATGGGATCATGAGATACCTGAATTAAAATTTCTAAAACCCGGCCTAATTTAGTATAGCGTGCTGTCAGCAGAACAACCCTACTGATGTCAATGGTAGCACTGATGAAAAAGGCCAGTACCTACGGGGCCTTGAGGAAAACTTCCTGGGAACACACCATCTTCTGCAAATAAGGCAACAGCCACGGCCTGTGTCATTGGGGGTTATGCAAAATTAAACAGAACTATAAATGGTTAAAGGTGGTAGATTGACCCTATCATACTGAGATAGGTATGATACAGTTGTAATACACGGTAATACAGTAATACACCTCTACACTGCAGATTTATTTTTTTTTAAATTACCTATTTACTACCTACACTGAAACTTACTACTTGTTCATACACACTCACTCAGACAGCACAGACCACTAAACAGATTTTCCTGGGACAATATATAGTAGTGAGATGAGGACTTATATCTAGCTGGCTGACTGAGGAGAAAAAAAATCAGTGCACCTGCAAAACTTATTTCTAAGGGTGATGAAGCTCCCTGCTACAGATTGCAGTGCCTAATTTGCCAGATATTCGTTTCCTAGCTATTATTGCCTGCTGAATATTTTAAATCCATTGTAATTCAATATTCAGGCCAAGTCTAAAATAAACCTTTTATTTTTTTGTCCTTTTGGTTATTTTCGTTAAGGATATTTTTGTCTTCAATCTTCCATTTCAATCTTGGTCTTTTAAAAGGCCATCTTCAACTTTAAAAGCAGCCTTAATTACTAGACATTTTGTCTCCTACTTGGCAACATAATACAAGATGAGGAAACTGGATGCAGAGTCTAATAAATTCATAGCACCATCCAGAAGAGGCAATAGGATATTTCAGTTAAAAGCAGGAATCAATTTATGTCAAAGCCCAGTAACAGATTATCGTACCCAGCTCTTCAGGTGTAAAAATGCTAGCTCAAATTTTCTAAAAGGTGGCTAAAGACAGAAACATATTGACTAATTTTCAAACAGCAGTCAATAGACTTAGTGCTTTATTCTGATAAAGTTAATAGGATTTTGAAGGATTTTGGTTTTGTGTAAATACTTCTGGGGTGAGAGCTGTATACTTCTATCTGCATCTTTAGAGCAACTAGTTACCTTTGGAAAAAAAGTGGCCTTTTCATTAGCTCATGTGATAAAAGTAAAGGAATTTAATACAATGTAATTCTGTCATTAGGGAATAACACTAACTCTATTCCCACCATTTGAGTCCCACATAAAGCTTCAGAAAGGTCAGTGGAACTAGAATGTCAGGAGTTATGGTCCAAGTCCTATTTAGAGAAAGATTACATGCTTTCAAGAACAAGTTAAAAACTGATGAATCATTGCAAGAAAAAAAAAAAGAGGGATTTTTTTTTTAACAGCTGTAAATAGTAACAAAGACAGAAGGAAAGCCAGTAAGTGGGAAAGGACTGAAGGTAGGAAATATACAAGCAGTCACACCTTCCTGCCCTCCTGAAGTGTATTAATACTTAAAAATGGAGTGGGGATTCAGAATGGCTGTGTCACGGGTTCCTGTTGTCTTTGCCTTATTCTGGGAGGTAGGGAGAGACAGGGTATTTACCACCATAACAGGATGCCTTCCTTAACACCACCTATTTAACTACCAAATCTTGCCATTTCTTAAAGGAGTTACCGACTTAAAGGCATTATTTACCTTTTTGCTCTGCTTCACAATCTTAAAGTGTTTCGTTTTTCCTCAGTCTATGGGGTGACAGAGAAGTACATACATTGTAGGGTGAGGTCTGATCTGGGTGAGAAAAAGTTCTAGTGACTGTTTTTGGAAAAATGTGTAAGAAATTGCAATATATTGTCTTATTCCTTTCTCTGGGTTTAGTTGGCTTTAGAGACTTGGAGGTGGATTTAAACAAAGTGTTTAAAATTAATGTTTCAATTTTTAAAATGCTAAGGAGTAAGGTATGCTGGTGACCCTAAGCTATTGAGAAAATTGTGAATATGTCTGCAATGCACTGCTATGAATCACATTTTGAAATGTACTTGCTTTTTCAGGTCAAGAGGTGGTTAGGGAAAACAAGAGGTAGCAATAACTTTATTTATACAGCCAATGCCATCAGTACTGGCTGTGCACTGGCCACTAGAAAAATACATCTATCTCATTTTTTTTAATTATAGACATGGTATGTCACCACACCTTCACACTTCTAATTTTTTTACTACACAATATTTACCCTGATTAATTTCATATCTTCCTATTAAATCAGTGACAACATCAGTTCAATCAATGGAGTATGGGGTGATAAGGGTTTCCTTAACATCTCTGCAAACTTATTTCTATCCAGGCAACACGTAAGATACATGCACTGCATGTGATCTGCATGTGCCTATTACGGCAGTGATGCAAAAATGGCATTTAAACGCCACACTTCCCAAGGGTCTCGAAAGCTATGGCAGAGAGAGACGGTGAGGACTCCAGAAAAGGCAGGAGAGAAGGGGGAGCTGTATAGCCTAGAGGCAGGTGCCCATGGTGTTTTCTGTAGAAATAGGTACAAGAGATGTGCATCATTTTTGTTGCTGTTTTTTTTTTTTTTTTTTGTAAAGCACTGTCCATTGATTTTTCTGTATTATTTATGACACTGCACATGTACACAGGGAGGAGGAAGGGAGAAGGGTGGAGAAGAGGTATTCACACATGTCGCTTTAAGCACCTAATTTACTTTCTGCTTGGCAGTCATGCTGCTTTATCTAATCGCTGAAGAGAGATTTGCTGCTCCAAAGGGCAACTCAGAGCAGCTGTATTAGGTCCTTGAGCTGAATTGCCCCCTGAATGACAGCTGTCAAGTGATTTGTCACCAACACCAGCAAGCCCGTAACGTTCCCCAATATCTTCCATTGAGCAGAAAGTGTTCTAGTAGAACAGCTTTAATGATGGAAGAAAGATTTGATTTGGCTTCTATATTAAGTCCATGATAGTGTTAAACCCATAAAAATATAAAACATTGAGAATTTCTCTCTAATAATTGTAAACACTGCTTCCTTTGTCAACTTTTTGATTTATTGGAACTTATTATAGAGCTAGACTTTATTGTATTTGCTTATGATACCACAGTAATCTTTTCCCAGGCTTTCACTTTATTTTGTTACATTTATCTAGCAAGCCAGATTCACACTCCCACAGTAACCATATGGAAAAAAGCCACAAAAGCTGTTAAGTACATTTAATTACTGTTTTGATGAGCTCATATTTTAATTATGTTTATTGATTCTGTGTGTGTTGAAATAGTTTTAGCATTTCAAGAAAAAAAAAATGGAATCAATATACTGTAATTACTGGGCATTTTATAATTTTTCTGTGTAATTAAAACTTTCATATAATATTTTAACACTTTTTACTAATCCTTCAGCTGTGATTGGCTGCATTTCTTTCTAAGTTTAGGTGAGCTTTAATTTTCAGTCTTCCACAATGTGAAGCTAAGTTCAGGACTAAACATAATTTCCATCAAATACTTTCCTTCCCCTTAGACCTTCTTAGGAAAAGGAAAATAACATGCATATGGTATTTACTAACACAGCAGCAGTTGTGATACATTGGTACATCTTCCACTTGGAGCCATCATGACAGCACTGGCTAACACTGTAGTAACAGCTTGATGGGTAACAGCTAAGAACAAGGTCTTCCTAATGTAACTGTCACTGTCCTACTTCATTACAACAGCTGGCATTTTATCTAAAGTGGTAAAATATACTATTTGACTTAAAAAAAAAAATCCATGTGCCTCTATTCAGGTAGAACATTATTTAAGGCTGTTCTTTAACTTTTAAGATGGGTAACAGCTAAGAACAAGGTCTTCCTAATGTAACTGTCACTGTCCTACTTCGTTACAACAGCTGGCATTTTATCTAAAGTGGTAAAATATACTATTTGACTTAAAAAAAATAAATCCATGTGCCTCTATTCAGGTAGAAAATTATTTAAGGCTGTTCTTGAACTTTTAAATGACATTTTTCCTTGGATAGATCTAAACTTTTGCATTATTTAACATGGTAAAGCATATGTAAATGTATGGGGACCTGATCCTGTAGTGGTATAAGTGGCAAAAGTCCTTTTGTTTGTGTGGAGCATAATTTTTGTTTCATGGTGAAAGAAAATGACTTTGGATACGAAGTTTGGCTGACAGCAGGTACAACCACACATTTGCTCTGTAGAACGGCAGAGAACCAAGTAGACTCTCAAGCTTTTAAAGCTGTTGCATGTCAGGATGAAGAGAAACATGTTTTTCTCCAGGGGTTATCCCTTATAAGACAATTGTTTTTGCATATAGGTAAATTAGATATTATTGATTTATAAATCACAGATACCGCTCTCGCTCAGTCGCCGGATGTTTCTGTTGATCTAGATGAAAGAACTTGATAAGGAGGTCCTGTGCATAGGAAAAAGAGTTAGCAGTGACCGCACGGTATTTCTAAGAAAGGGACCTGAATAGAGATTGCTTTCACCAGAGACTAGAATTTCACTGATGCAACTGAGTTTTGAAATTTCAGGATTTCTCATGTGATGAAAATTCCATCATCAAGGGCACTCTCATGTTTGTAGACAGGAGATGGGGAGTTTCAGACCTTTCTCTTTTACTTTGTTTCTGGGTTTTAATTTCATTAGTATTAAAAGCACAAAGTAGTGTCATAGTATTCAGCCATCAAGCTCAGTTTTCATTTATTTGCACCCTTGCATGCCACATGGTCAGCAAATTAAAGAAATGAAAAAACAAGTCAACTGCTTGTATTTTAAGACTCTAATTGCAGAAGCATCATTTTCACCCTTACTTTTGAATCTCTGACAAAATGCTAGGTTACTCTGTGCTCCTGACAGTCAAACTGGATTTGTTACACGAAGAGCTGTTCTTGAAGTATTGTACCCTCGGTTCTCAATCTCAATCTTAAATTACCAAAGAGAAAGAAATATCTTTTCTGTGGAACTCATCTTAACTTGACCCCAGGCATATAATGTTAGCAGGGCTGGAAACGAGGTGCTGGCCAAGGAAAGAGAAAGGACTTCATCCATTTTGGTACTGTATATTACCTGAAGGTCATGAGATTACTGTGAGAAGGGGCAGAATGTATGACTCTGGTAACAAAAAGAGGTATCAAGAGCTGAAAGGGAATATTTATGGGAAAAAAAACACGTGATAGCAACAAATAGAGCTACCTGAAAGAAAAGTAGAAAGGATAGATAGGAAGAATAGAGAAACAACACATAACTGTCCATTTGGAACGAGACAGGCCACGATTAGAGAAGGTTCGGCTGTCATCTTGACCCGCAGAGAAAAGTCAGTGGAAGAGGAGGGAACAGGGAAATAGCACAGAGGCACAGAAAGGTGGAAGCCTCATTTGCTCCTCTTTGGAGGACTTACCAGGAGGGTGAACCTTGGTTTTGGCCAGCTGCCCCTGCTACAGACTGGGAGAGCCCCATGGATGTTACCAGGAGCTGGAGCAGCAGGACTCTGCAGAAGTTGCTCCAGAGCCTCGTCTGTCTGTTACAAAATAGACTTCACTGAGTTTTCAAACCAGACTGGAGAATCCTGCCGCAGCGGTGCTGGGGACAGCAGGAGGGATGGGGAGGGAGATGGCCAACTGGAGCTGGTGTCCTCACTGCTTGTACCTGCCACTGAATCCCCAGGGTCTGGAGCGGTTTCCAAAGGCACCAAGGTGCAAAACCCCTACCCTGACACCTTTTGGAGTCTGCAAAACAAGCACCAAATTCAGTTTTCCCCAAAGTCAACGTGAACAGTTTCCTTTGATATCAGCGATGTTTTCATCAATCCTTAATGCACTTTTTAGACAGCCTCACTTCTGTGTGTATTTGTAGACATTCCCTTCATACTCTTTACAGTGTAATTCAACTGTATTTGTTTCCTTTGTTTCTGACACCAGTTTTCTTCTACCATCCTTTAATAATGCAGTTTTCTCTCAGCATAAAACACATGCTGCATGCTTAAATATGAAAAACTGATCAAATAGATACACCTGGGAAAATGAAATGGGAGAAGAGTTAAGCAGCCCTAGTTATTTCTTACCACAATGCAGAACTCTGCATTTCAAGATAAAAGCCCAAAATCTCTACAAATACACGACTATAAACCCCAGTTAATTCTCTTGAAGTTGGAGGAACTATTTATGGTTTCTTCCATGAAGAAGCCAATCTTTCCCCAGGAAAGACTGTTTGATGTCTGTCTGTTGACTTGTACAGAAGTGGAGAGGACGTGCAGGAGAATTTGCCACTGTAGCATGCCTGATTAATTTAAGCACACATTACCCACTGAAATAAAAGATTTCAGATAATTGAGATGGTAGTGGTGAAATGGTTGATTAGGCTAAGAGCTGTTAGCTGCATGAATTAGGATCAGTGTCAGCCATAACTTTGAATTTCCTGACTTTAGTATGTGTGACAACATTATTGTTGTTTCAAGATAATTTCTTGGATTTTTTGAGAAAAAAATACAAAGGATAATAAAAACACTCTACTTCAGAAAGGCTGATTTGCTGTCCTGGGCATATACATACAAAACAGTTGTCAAATAGCTTGTTATTCACCCATTAGGCTGGTTGAGCTCCTCTGAAGTGGTTTCCGTCTAAGGGATAAATATCCATTTATAAACTTCTTTGCAATGCTGTATAATTTACCTGAGAGGCCAAAATGGCTCCTGCAGATATGTTGCAACTCCAGACAACCATGTTGACAATTTTCAAGAGAACATCTATGTACCAGAAAATCTTTGAACGTTGGTAAATGTGGAAGTAGAGCACATCTGTTTCTCAGCGTAGTAACTCAGCTGTTTCATTTCTCCCTTTTGCTCAATATTCAGCCCCTTGAGAGTTCCAACCCTGGCTCCAGTTTGGCAGTTTCACACACATAAGTCTTGTTTGTGCAAGTTTTGTGAGCCACCAGATAAAAATAAGATTTTTTTTTTTCTGACTTTTTTTTGCATTGCATCTCTAAATCAGAAAAACACAATTGTTTATCAAAAACAAAATCAGGCCCTTTTTATTTTAATCAGCAGCATGGTTGCTCTAATTGTCTGTCCATGATCTTTGTAATTAGACCAAAATGAGATAAAGAATATAGGTGAATTAATCATTTATGAGGACAATGAGATGACTGACCCATGGTTACATTAGACAGGACAACAAAAATTATATTTGTCCTCTGACTGATGAAGGGAAGAAGAAAATTCCTGATGTGCAGGTTATACTTGTGCTTCTGTCATGGGTGAGTAAAGTGTCTGAACAGCTGTCAGAAAAAGACGACTGAACTCCAAGCACCCCTTGCATCCAAGCTGCCTCAGGAGATTTGTACCCCAGGTACTTCTCTTGCTGTGAAACAATGGTCAGAAACACCACCGGGAGGGCTGTAGGCCAGCAGCACGCAGGAGGTAAATTTAAGACCTCACTTCCCTTAACCCTCCATCATCTAGATTTGATCTGGAGCTCATCAGTTCTGTCATTAATCTGATGAAACCTGTTGAATTTTAAATCATTCCTCTGAACTCCTCCAGCTGCAATTATGAGAGAGTAAGGTCATGAAAATTCAAGGTCAATTAGAACTGGTAAATTTAATAATTTCATCATATCTAACACCTTTTTCATGGAAACACTGAAGTCAAAGACTTCAGGAAAAAATTGATACTTTAGAAGTAGCTTTTAAGACCTGCTGAATATTTCCAAATTGTTCCATTTAAGTAGTGTTTTAAGATATTTTCCAAGCACTGCTCAGACTAACTTTCATTTCTTGTACACGTATTCATTGGTTATTAACAGAGTAATTCAAATTTACCAATTAACACATTTAAACTTAGTACTGCTGTGGATCATTTTTTCTTGCCTATAAGCAGAGACCCAAAATTTTGCTTTGTAAAAGATTAAAGGTTACAGGCAGTTGCATCTCATTTCTTCTTCAAATAAGTTAGGAGCCCAAACTGAATGGCAACCTGATTCTTTGTGTGTGGGAACCTGATGCTTTGCCTGCTGAGCACTTGCCAGTTGAGGACCATTACTGGGCAGAATCTTTTTTCTTCACTTGGCTTAACCACAGAATGTAATCATGGCAGCTTAAAAAAAGAGAAAACAACCAAAAAAAAAAAGGAAAGCAAACCAACCAACTCCAGTTATCAGAAATGATAGCAAGAGTCTATCAGAGAGGCTTCTGTGAGGTCTCATGTATGGACCAATCTGTAAATTTCAAAGGATGAGAAGGAAAGATGTAACAAAGTCGCCAAAGTCTTCTTGACATCAGATGCTGCTCAAACCAGATTCGCATGTAGATATTGATGTCACTAAATCTCACAAGGAGCTGCACAGCTGTAGTAAATGAAAATTTGTCTAGAAAAAAGATTGCAAATGGTGTAAAATTCATTATCATCATCAGACTCTGTGCAACAACTATGAGCCATACCCATACCCTGCTCACTGCATGTTTCACGAAAGTATCAGTAAACATGAGGGATGAGGGATGCACATTGTCTTCAGTGCATCTGCCTATGGGAATCAGAGACCTGTTTTGTTGACTCCTTCCTTCAGCCTACTGAGAATTTTATTTCATGAAAAAACCCCCACAACAAACCAACATGAAAAATACAGGGCCCAATTCCTGCCACATCAAATTCCACTGCAAACGTGGGAGCACAAGAATTGTTTAAGAATAGCATTAACTACTGGATTTCATTCTACTCCCCAGGAGATTTATCTCTGTTGACACACGCAATGCATTGAAAAATTCAGGTACCAAAGACTACCTTCAAAAGGATAGCGTAAAAGTGAAGGAAAATTCAAACTAACAGAACAACTGCTAGGGAAGAAGCGGCTGAACACTTTTGCCATCCGTTAATAGGTTGTCAGCTGGCACAAATAACGATTCCCCTTACCTGGGGGTCACTTTCCTGCATACCTCTCCTTCCCCCATTTACCCAGCTGCTCTGAGTAGGTCACTGGGGAAGGAGAAATCAGAATGTTCCCCATCATAGGGAGAAATCAGAGAGGGTACAAAGTTTCACTTAGCTTTAGATTAGTCTAAATTAAATAGAGTGGCCTGGGGAGGGGTCTCAGCCTGCAGGGCAACCTGATAGTGAAGCTAGAATCACAGTCTATCTATGTTCTAAATTGATGGCAATGAAAATAATACTCCCCAGACACAAAAGTACACTTGTTTTCAGATTAATGCATCCTGAATGTGAGCTTTTCATCTCCTTTCTGAATGAGTTAACGTGTGCTCGTTCGCCTTGGCCAGAAACTGAACTGCAGGTTCATTATTTGGAAACCTATTCGTGCTGAAGTCCATAAGGCCAGTGGTTTGGGAAGATGAAAACAGCTTTCCACAGGCTCTCATTTTGGGAAAAGCTGGTTGCCCAGGGCTGCCAAATGCATTCCCAATGAACTCCTCCATTTGCACGTTGTATTTGGGCCAAAATCAAGACAGCGAATACCTAACTGCTCTCAGGCCTGATCCAAGGATCTCTAATGGCTCTCTGCAAGGGTAAATGACGCATTTGAAAAACAATTTATATTGCTCACTGAGGAGCCCGAGAATGCTGTCATCTTGCACTAGCACCGCATGTTCCCTCTTCTCAGAGAAGAGTATCGCTATCTGCCATAACTGCCAGATCCCATGCTCATATCAATTAATTCCTGGAGTGCACTGTCAATTAATATGTGTAACCGATGATAATTTCACAAATGTTCTACCTTCATTTTGTATTTTCTAAATTGTTATTAGTACAGAATTAAATTATTCTTTGATTAATACAGGAACACATTTTTTGGTGCTTTCAGATATTGCCTTTTCAATAGTACAACTCTATTTTTCTCACTTATCTGTGGATAGACGATGTAAGATAGAAGATAGTTGTAAAATACATCTGTCAAGATAAGCTTGTAACTACTGTTCTTTCTGTAACTGGAGAAAAATTACACCAATTTAGACACAGATGTTTCATTACACTTAGCTTCAGCTCAACTTTCAATGGAACAGAATACTGAAAAAAATATGAACTTAAAAGTCGGATCCAAAAGCAAAACCAGCACCATCAGTTCATTCCAAAAGATGTATTTTGATACTGTCAAAACATTTTCAGGCAGCCTGGCAACACCTGATTTTGCAAAGCATTTCAATTCTGACAAGCGATGTGTTCTGATAGAGTGCATCTTGTACACGGTCTCTTCAAAGTTCCTCCAGTCTGATGTCATTTTATATTTCTCTTTAAAAATAGACTATTCAAATTAATGGGACATATTTGTAATATGCTTTTCGCTGCTATTATACCTCTGCACAAACAACTGCCCTCAGTCTCAGCTGACAGAAACTCCCCAAGCACAACCGGTATCAACACTGTTAAATCAGACGTACCATCCTTGGCCTAGTTCATTCACATACCTTGATCAAATCTCCTTGTTTTTCCAGGCATTTGTTATCTGCCTGCTATCTGTGCCTATGACTGTAACTTCATCTCAGAGAACACTAATTCCCCATACTGAGAGCAAAAGAAAAGCCCCATGACTGTTCGTTCGAGAGTCCTTGACAAACGGCAGTTGATTCATTGAATCCAGCCTACCTGAAATCTTCCTTATACTTTCATATGGACACTGCAAACATCATTCCTGGACATGCAATATTGCTATGCACTCATACACGTCTGCTTGCTATTTCCACAACTGGCTGTGTTTTGAAAAGACCTGAAGATGAAAGCCAAATGTTACAAAAAACTGGCTTTGTAAACTCACCAAGGCACTTCGATGCTTGCAAGAAAGCTGTTAAACAATCAGTTTTTTCCTATGATGCATACAGTGACAGTATGCATGGGATAAACTGAAGAACCGACAAAAACCTTCTTCTCAGCTCTGGAATTCCCCCTCATACAGTGGCATTGCTGTTTAGTCCAGGAAAACCAGTATCTGGGTTTGCATCAGCGAAAGCCCCGGCCAGAAATAAGAACATCATGCTACAGCACAGGAATATAAAGGCAGAAATCAAATTCCTTTACTGGTAAATCACAGCATATCATATTTTAAGATCACAAACTCTTCACAGATATATGAGCTGAGAATATTTTAAGATATTTCTGTAAGCTAATAACCTATTGTGGTCTATTTAGTGATTGCCCTGTATTATAGGGTGCATTTCACAGTTGTCTTGACTACAGACAAATCATGAAAAATAGACAGGCATATTTTTATGCATTCATAAACAGAGCAGATCTAAATTTAGCTTAGTAAGAGCAGTTTATTCAAGTACTAAAATACTTAGAATGAAATACTTATAACGTAACAATTGTAAAACATGAGACTTCAAGGTTGCCTTGGCACGACTCTGATTGACAACTCACTTTTGACTTTGCACATACAGGTAAGCTCACTCTGTTTCTCATCCGTGTCACTAAACCCCTCTGATCAGAGTATATAATCACATCCAATCCAAGGGTTTTTTGTTAAAGGCAAAATATGTTATACAAAATAAACTAAAACTGATGGAAAAAAACCCTAAACAACAGTATCATCTCCAATGGTAGTTCAGTTCTGATTTTGGGAAGATGCGTGCAGGTATGTATCTCCTTCTCTTCGTGGGATTTTCGTCTGCATTCCGGCATGTGTGCTGGTGAACCACTGTGAACTGAATGATCTTATCCAGTTAATTCTTTTAGACTTCATTTTAGCAAAGCTTAAAATTAAAATTACTCTCACAAATAAAAATGTTAAGACATTTGAACTCACTGGAGCTTTTGAACACTGGTTAAATTTTAAAATTTATGCTGGTTAAACATGAATTATCATTTTACTTATGAAGTACTTTTAAAAAATATTACAATATAGAAGAACAGTAGAACTACACAGCCATCCACTAAAGTGAGAATATAAATTCCTCAATCTAATAGTTATTTGACTGAGCTAATATTGAAACACTTAATAGCATTTAAACAAAAAATGTTCAAATTTCTTTTAAAAGTAGTACTCTGATCATAAGATTTAAATTATCATATTCATTAGAGAAATCCTGTGCTAGGAGTGAAACTCTAACATTGTAGTGAACCAAATTGACACACAGAAATATATTTGCCTTAAAAAGAAGATAGACGCTAATGTGGGATATATTGGCACATGGAAATATTCTTTGTCAGAGCTACTGTATTTTTCCCCAGAGCAAGCCATCATTTAACTTTCCCCATTTTTCTATTAAAAAGACAATATTTTGAAAGAATAAGTTAACAGTAGTTTCAAAACATGACAGGAGCAGGCAGAAAAGACATGGTCATACATCTTCATTTTCATTCTAAATATAAATGAAAACATGAGTGTTTATTTTTAAGCCTGCAGACCAAAGCATCTAATTTATCCCACTTGGGAGAGAGGGTCTGAATAAAGGGCCATTATGTTTTGATGAGATAGGCAATTGCCTTGAACTTGCCAGGAGTTCAGGTGTGGGTGTATCTGTACCCCGAGCGCTTGCAGGAATGTCGGTTTCTGCGCACTCCTGCTCATGCATCTGCCTCGTGTAGCCCTTGTAGGGACCGGCTCTATTTCACGAGAATAACTTCGCTATTCATGAACAATAAGGTTCAAATTGTACTTTTTTTTAACACAACATTAACTCTCAAAGAGCTGGAAATTCAGTATTCTGTTCCCTAAGCTTAGATTCCAAATCAGTCACTGAGAACATTGTATGAGCAGTAATCCCATTAAATATATCATCTTGCAAATATCTAAATCCAGTTAATTAACTTGTATTGCAAAAGAACTCCAAGATACAGTTTTCAGTGCGCAAACTTACATTTTAGGTTTCTAATTATATCAGAAATAAGTTTCATATCTCCTTTTTATTTAAAAATTAGAGTAAAATCACCGAAAAATCTATAGGCATCAGCAAAACAGGTGTTATGACACACAGAATTTAAAAAAAATCTGAGTGTTCTTTATTAAACTCTTATCTTGTGCAGAGATTATATACAATAGAGGCCCCATAAATGTTGAAGAAGAGGAACATTACCTGCAGAAAGTCATAAAATATTTTCCACTTGCTAACTAAACAGGAACAAATGACTGGACAGGTAATAATTGAGGTAATTTTGCAGTTCATGAAGAATGCGGTATTACTGTCCCTGTACTTGGAAATTAGTTCACTAAAGGCTACCACAGGTGAAAGCACAAGAAAAATATCAGAAAACACTTCTTTGCAGCCCAAAGTGATTAAAAAAAAAGAAGAATAAAATGAGATTTTTCAAGAGATATGAACTAAGCCATTTTATTATGCCTGCAGTTAAGGGTAAGGCACTCCTGCAGCGAGAATATATTTAAAGTAAACTGCAAATTTATGCCTTCACGTGATTTCACTTCACAAACAAACATAAAAACAAAGCCAACAAAAGGGCAGCTCAGGCTATCTGGGGATGCTGCTCATCAGGCTTTTTTCTTAAGGTACTCACCTACGATTTCCCCTCCTTTTCCAAGGGCGGCAACGCCTCGCTAAGTCACCGGGACAGCTGTTTTATTCCAGAGCAGGATCAACATCCATCAGTGGAGAGCGGAGGGGAGGGGAGCCAGGGGGGGCCAAGCAAACCTCGGCTTGTTACGGAGCAGGATTCTGCGCAGGGTCAGATAGGGATAAATGAACGCTTTATCTTCAGGGCTGCCCATAACTATTTACTTTGCTTTCAAAAGGACCAGTAGCTGGCAAGTGAAAATATGTTAAAGTACTTTAAAATAATTTGAGTCCACTCGAAGTTTAAAAGGAAAAACTGATTCTAAAAGGCCTTCTTAAAGTACTGTCTGATACTATGCAAAAAATAAGTGACGTGGCCTGAGCACCTCACCTGATGGTCCTTTACAAAGGCATATGTGGAAGTGTAAAGCTCAGCTGAAAACATGTATCTCCCCAAGGTTTTGGTGCAGTGGAGGACAGAGGCTAAGTCAGACCCAGTTAGAGTCTGGGTTAGACCCAGGCTAACTAGCTAATTCAGAAAGTACTCCATATGCTAACAGTTGTTCCTCTCTCCACCCCTACCCCAAAGACTGGGCAATGTAGGGTTATATTGGACGTTGTCTCTCACAGTAAAAATACAGCTATTTTTTTATTGCACCTAGATGTTTTTGATTGCAAGATGTTCTCTACCAGTTGCGCTGCCTACCGCTGCTCAGAGACCTGCTGGTCCTTACCACTCCTTTGGGTTTGCAGGCTTAGCCCCTCCTGCAAGTCTAAAGGAGGTGAGCTACGTGGACGGCTCTAAGCCTTATGTCTTTACCAATGCAGTTGTGTTCTCTAAAAAGAGCACAGGGATCATTCACACGAACAGCCCGGCTTATGGGGTTGCAAAGGATGTGTGGGAAATCCACCAGGAACATGAGCATGTTAGCAAGACGAGACACGGGTCCTGTTAGGTCCACAGGCTCAGAAAACCTTCTCAGCAACAGTAGTGACAAACCCAGCTGCTTCCTTTGCTAACTGGAAGTGTTCCTCCTCATCACATTAAAGTCTGGAGTAAGTTTTCCCAAGCGTTTTTCTTTTAATGTCCTGTGAAAAAGTCTCTTTTCTACATATGCCAGGCAGTGTTGCAATGTCACTTAAATCAGTACGACTCTACGACCATACATGAAGTCACTCGTGATTTTAGACAGAACTCCCACCAGTTTCAGGCATAAAGGACTGGGCCCTTTGTTTTCAAATTGTGGATAACAGCAAAGATCAAAAAAAATGGGGCAGAAGGGATAAACCCTGTAGTCTTTTTAAAAGACTGACCACAACAGACAATACATTTGCCTATTAAAGTAGAAGAGAGGATATTTTAGAAACAAATCAGCCACAGTATGTGGTTTGGTGTTTTAGTAATTGAATTCTGCCCATATTAACAAGTGTTACTACTTTTTTTCTTCAAATTATGCCAATTATGATTTCTTTTATGAAAATAATGATTCATGTTTTAGATTGGGTTGTGTGAACATGAAACAAAAGCAGTATGGAGTAAAACTGAAAAGAATTTTGAATTATTTCCGTCCAGTTTATCAGTACTTCGGGTCACAGTCCACTCACCAATTATCCAAATGGTACTTGGTCTCAAAAGAGCTAATAACTACTTAGTCATCAAAGAGAAGCTTCTGGGATTCACAAAACCTCCATAGCCACATCCTCATTTTAAACTGCCATGAGCTGTATTCTGGTACTGCAGTGTCACTGGCTGAGCATCACAAAAAAGCCATGCCCTCAAAATACAGGGATACATGAACACCATTGTTTCCCCCCCTCTCCTTGGTGGAAATGTATCTCTTTCTTCCTAGCTACCCTTTCTCCCTTTGCCTTTAGGTATTTGGCTGTTGTGGTATCTGTTACTCTGATCTACCTGCCTTGCTCAATTTCTTCCACTGAAAGATTGTCATTTCATCTCAACAATCATGCCATCTGCCTTAGGCATAATTCAATGCTCCAAGTCTCCTTCCTCTAGGCATGCCTCCCTTTTCTCTGATGACAGGCTTCTAAGTTTGGATCTCCAATACTCACCTAAGTTATATGTCTGAAACAAAACATGAGCCAGACTCTATCCAGAAGAGTAAGAAAATACATCATTTGCACCAGATAGAGCAAGGAAATGGTGTTCCCTTTCAGGTCAGTTTTAGACAAGGGTGCTGAGTCAACTTGGACTTGTGATCCAAAGTCTAGAAGCCTTTTAGCCTACAGTAGAAGGTGTCTTATGACAACATCTAACAGTGCATAATTTTGTACATCTTGGGCTGTAGCTGTGTGCATGCCTGTGATTTTGGATCCATTTTGGATCCAAAAGTTGAATGTCCAGGCCTCCAAACTAAAGAGAAAGCCTTGCAGTTATGCTATAGCATCATCTGCAGCTTGAAAGTTATTAAAAAATGGAAGTATTTTTTCACTTCATAGATGAAACAGCTGCTTCATGAGTTGAAAGTGACCTTGAACAACGCTGTGGTTTGAAGCCCAGTGCATTATCTGCTCTTGGCTCCTTTTCAATAGTTTGGACAACAACTTAGCACCAGAAACTTCACCTCACATTTTCCAGTCAAGTAACAATTATATCAACAATAAAGCACATTTTCTTTCCCTTTTGGCGATCTTGAGAAACACACATCATCATTTCTCCATCTTTGGCCTCTGGCAAGAATGCACAGTGGCCAGGTAATTTACTCTTCAGTATTGTTTACTACTTGAATCTAAAAAAAAGGCCTTGTGAATTTTCCAGAAACCTCAAAAATACTATGACTTGACCTTAAAATAAACTGTGTTCTTTTAGCTTGCCTAAATATTCAGCTTTATTTTCAGTGAAAGGGTTAATACCTGTATCTTACCCTTTTTGGATCAAGTTGTTGAAAGCAGGAGAGCTTCATGCACCATAGGAACCTGCAGTAGTACCCTAATGACAGTATAATTAGAAGTATCATTGTGGTAATGATTCTTTTCATCTGGCAAAAGGCTTTAACAGAAAAGATCTCTATTCAGTTAGTTTCACCTGCCCATTCTCTTACCTCTGCAACGCTTCTTTTCTAGGTCAGCATCAGAAGTTAATACTGGGTGTTTGACAAGGCTTCAGACTTTGTGCTCATCAAACTAATTAAAGAGAAACACATCCAAAGCCTAGTGAATTATTTTACTTTTTAAAAATGCTGCCCATTCATCTTGTTTAAAGATTTACCTGGCTCAGTGGGTTTGATTAATGAAAAGGACAATGGGGGTCTTGTCAGTGCAACCTACAGTCACTTGGTTCAGGGTCAGCAGGTTGAGCGAGAGGCCTCCGTGTCTATATTTAGCCTCTCTCTACTTTAAAAATCCAAAGGATTGAAACGTAACTGATTTTATCAGCATGCCACGGTTTGGAGGAAAAGACAAGAACTGTCTTGATCTCAAACTTCATTCAACTCTTTATGGTTTGTTTAAGTTAAATAGCACATAGCAGATCCCCCATGGTTGTCCTGGCTATACATAGGTAGGACGGCTTTACGTTAACACCAAAAATGAGCCTGAATGTTTTGGAAGTGGAGTAAGCTTAAAATGTAGATTCTTCTAAATTGCTACTGGGGAAAATTTACAGTAATATACATGTTTGCATCAACTCTGAAAAGACAAAAAAAAAAAGGAGAGGATATGGTGCATATTAAATACTAGTGAGCTTATAAAATAATCATAAATGCCTTGATCCTGCAAACATTTTTGCATACAATTAGCTATACTATCACAAATGCTCTTATTATTGGATTGGCGCTTTGACTCTGCCATAAATTTGAAACAAGATAAAAAAATCACATTCATACAATTCCAGAAACAGCAATAAACCAGATTTCTAAAAGTCAATGTAGTCCACGGCTTCCCTTTGTTTCAACAGAAGCATGCAACGTCCATCGGACTTGCTGATCTTGGACCACTTCTCTGTGTCCTCTCTCTCAGCTCCGTTGCCAGTTGCATTGGGAAGGGTTGAGCGTTGGCCCCCTCTGCTCCCCACCCTGCGTGCATCCACCTGCCTGCACGCCAGCGAGCAAGCCCCGAGAGCTGTTGCCTCCTTGTGACACAGGCAGCAAGCAGGAAAGTACCCAGGATGGATTATAATCTGCCCTCTAGTGATTAATACAGTTAACATTTGGCAGCATCATTAACGTTATTTAGGCATTACGAAATTAAATATTTATTACATAATTATTTCATTATGCAACAGTGATAATGCTCATGCTTTACACCTTCCCCAGAGGTTCTTTAATATAATCAATGGACTGAGCATCTAGTAGTTTGCTGATAATTATGGGTTATGATCAGTAATAACTCCTTCTACTGATATGTTTATAGCCATCTAAGACACAAGTCATGCCTACCATCCTAGGACAGCTACCGTTGCACAAAGCCACCTGCAAGCACATACTGAGATGGTGCAAAACAACCATCCAGTTGCTTCACTTCAGTGCCTAGGGCCAATGTTTTCAGTTGTGTGAGTTTATTAAGCAATAATGCTCAGATCTTTGTGAGGCTGAATAAGATTTTCTTACTGATTTAAATGACAGAAACAGGGCTGAAACACATATCTTTAGCCAAAGGAGCAGCATGACATAAAAGCTGTTTGTGATTTGGAGGGAAGGGCATGGTCCCTAACGTTTAGTCTTGTAAGCAGCCTTTGACAGGTAAAAGGCTTTGTTATATGTTACTGTACCTCGATTTTAAGACAACCCTTGAGGTCCTTTATCAAGAATTAATTGCATCATACCAGAATAACTCAACAGTGCACCATGGAAATCCTCCACTGCCCTGTGACAAGCTCTCCTCCAGGAATCTGGAAGAGCTTCCACAGCTGCCCTAAACACCAAGCTTTCTTTAGGCCAGGCACCAAACCCCCAGCTGCTAATTCAGCTGGGCAAAAACTGGAGAGAAGGCATCATTAGAGTCTTGGTCCTGAGTTTTGTCCGTGATGCACACTTGTCCCAGTGTAGAAATGGGAGAACAAGTGCTACAATGATTGACTGTGCCTGCAGGAGCGTTGGGGCACAACTGAAAGGAACATGTCCCCCTCTTATCTGTACCCAGCTCCTGGGTTGTACATACTCTGGCCTCATGTTTCACCCTCCTAGTCAGCACCGACTGCAGCTGCTGGCTAGTACAGCTGTGGAAACCCACCCTCATTCAACAGTCACTTTATTCTTGCAAATAAAACACTTATGGGCTTGATCATTTTATCAACCCTATCATCTAGGAAATGCATTTGGATAAAGGGACATTTATTGAACTGTCTTTTATCACACAAGTATTTCTACCAAAGAAAGATTTCCACGATTCAACTCTATGTATTTAAAATGCAAAATTCAAAGAAGTTTTATTGCCAGACTTTCACTTCTCAATAATTGTCTTAATTGTTCTACAAGTATGCGTTACAACTTGTCATACATGCAAGGAATTAGCATAGAGGAAAATCCACCTTCCTTCTGCTTAATAAATCAAGAAGTTGTATTTTTAATGCTGCTTTTCAAATGCAGCCATGAACTAGTGTTCTCCCCAGATTTTTAAACAGGTAAATACTACACTGGGATGTTTGCAAGGAAAAAAAAGTAAAGATTAAAGAGAGATGAGATCGTTGGGGGGAAGAAAAATGTAATCTTTTCCACATAGCAAGTTAGATAGCATATATAGCCATCTAAGGAAAAGGAGATCAGACAGTGAATTCAATTTTTATTGTATTAAATTTGAAATACCACACTTCTTCATTCCCATGAGAGAATTTTATGTAATCTTTCACACTGTACTTCTGCAAGAGCCATTTGCAGCCACGCTGCCTATTGTTTTTCAAGGCCTAAATTTCTAACGTAGGGAGGTAAATTTTTTTAGTGTGCCATCAGTCATAGTGCACCCACCCACTGAAGGTCTGCCTGCAGCGGCTTTGAGATAAAGATTTCCTGATACCTGCAAGACCTGTAGAGAAAAATATGTTTACAAATGAGAAATTCTGATGCCTGATATTCCAGGCAGCACTAGGTGTTAGATCTTCCTTCTCCGCATCATCACACGTTTCCAGGTGTTAGGTATTTCATTATTTAAGAGCAGGTAGAAAAACCAGACAATAAGTATTCATAAAATGTCAGACGTTCTCCAAAGGGCTGTTTGAGTTAATACAGGCCATAAAGCTCTCACTTTTATCGGGCTTGAAAGTGATAGTTATTTGAAGGAAATTATGTCACTACTTAAAATATTTTACCAGAAGAAACTGCTTAGCACCATATCTTTAAGCCACCAAGAAAGAAACTCCAGAGTTTCCACTACATTACAGCTTTCTGACAGCTCTTGCTTGTGTTGCAAAGCTATACAGGTAAAATAAGAAATAATCTTCCTATCCCAGGTCAAGAATACCAAGGCCACCAACACTATTTTTGCTCAGGACTTATTCCAAACTGTGTGCCCTGCACGGTGATTAGCCATGATATTAGTGAAATCCCTTGAAACTCTTGAATTCTTTTGGGTACACATGTTGACATAGGGTCAGCTGAAGGCCAGCTCACTTCCAAAACACATATGTAGCTGGATCCAGACAAAAACTCAGTTTTAAGAGCAGAATTAAGAGCTAAAAGGCAATATGAAATGGCTCCTACACTACCCTGCGGCTGAAACAGTACTTGAGATCTTAGTTGTTGCCTTGCAGCTACAGCACGTGCTTGCCTGTGTGCTAACTGGAGCAGAGGAGCAGCAAGATAAGAGGGTTGCTATAACAAGAATATGACAAAGACATACCTGCAGAGTGGTTCTCTTCAGTTTCTTATTCAACCCCATGCGGGACTGAAGCAGCCAATTTTTCAGCTGGGGCAGGTCCATCGAGTCAGCCACGGGCATCTCACCACTGTCCCGTTATAGCAAAGGGCTTAGGGCAGCTCTGAGAGGGGAAAAGCCAAGATGCAAGAAGATGATGCATGTGAAAGACGACTTAAGATCAAACAAACAATGAGGATTAGGGAAGCAGAAACCATGTTAAATGGGTTCCTGCTATTGGTAAGGTGTGGATATAAAAACAGAATCAAAATATCTGGGTTTGGATATAGAATGGGTTCCAGCTCCTGCTAGACTTTTGGGTCTGTGACAAATACTTGCTGAGTGTATTTCTTTGAAGTCTGTAGATCAAAGTCCGTGCATAAACCATGCTGTCGGTTATACCTTTACAAAACTCCCAAGATACTGAAAAACCCACCTGGATAATGCAAGAAAAACAGGAGTAATTCTCTGAGACAGCTGAAAACTATGGTTGTATTTAAGGATTGCACACTAATATAACTAGATATAATTTACCTGTATATCTTCACAACACTAGCAAGAGCTGTTCACTTCTTAGTGAAGGACTCTTGTTATTTGTACACATACATTTTAAAATGGGATTAACAAATAAAACACACCAAGATATCCCATTGCTATCCATGTTTGTGACCTCCCAGGATAGGGTCAGAAATCAACTCTGCTGCATAGCACATTAGCTAATTAAGAGGAGTGAAAAGGGACATTCACACTGTATAGTACATATTTTCTGAACGGGGGGAATCTAACAGAACCTCTTTATCTGTTATTATAAAATACTCTCAATTAGCAAATAAATTCTGCAGCAGAGAATCTTTTCAGCATATCTGTTCAAGTATGCTATCAAAATTGTTGGTGATACACTGGTTGTGATACAGCTGCCAGTTTATCTTTGTGACTTTTGCTGGATCCTTCAATACAGTAATTCTCAAGGTCCCAGATGTTCAGTCTAACAACTCACAAGCCCTATTTGTGTTACAAGCCCCTCACTCTTCAGTACGGCTGTGCTTATTCCTGTAATGACAAAGTAGGTATTTCTTTCAATAACATTCACTTGTCATTAGAAAAATATCCTAATTATGAATTCAAAAGTGACAGATTGTGAGATTCAGTTTGCAAAGATGATGTCACTGGTGGGGAATTGGTGGGTAACCTGCAATTACCTCTTTGAATAAAGACATCAGTGTTGTATCTTGAGAAATAATGGCTAATGATATGTCTTCCAAAAAGAAACAGCGTTATTAATTACCTTACTGTGAACACACCACTTATTGACAGCTTTGAAGGCCATTCATCCAATTAAGTATAATGACTAAAAGCTTCATTTAGCCTTCATGGTTATACAGATGGGCTAAGAACAGAGCGCAAGATCCTGATTTCGTTTATAACCTTCATAAATATTCAGAGAAAGTCACAAACACCCATGGAGCTACCCTGGTTTCTATTGCTGTGATTAGAGTCAGACTGTGGCAGGTAATGATGGTATAGAAAGCACCGTAAATTGATATCTCTAATACCTTGAAGACTTATTGTTGTGCAATAATACAATCTGTCATCTCTTCTGATTGTTACTAAGCACTTTGCTTCCAAGCACTTTCCTATCAACATTTAGGGGGTTTTTCTTTCCCCAGCTATCGTCCAGACATGCATACATTTCAGTGGCAGATGACTTAGTTGCAACCAAAGCCCTAAGTTACTTCTTACTAACAAAACTAGTTTTTGCAATATTTCACAGTTTCCACAAATTTTTTCTCCCTCAGATGAATCTAACAATCATTCTAAAAATCATTTGTTCATATGATACTTTGCCTCAGTTTTATGGATTTGCTTCTGATTTTATTCACACACTGCTGTAAGCAGGCTAATGCAACCAAAGCCAACAGAATTTCCTTGGAGTTTCCTTTTTGTAAGTGAGAACCGAATCTGGCCTCAGGCATAAAGGATCATTTTTATGGAGGCATCTAGGCACCTCTACAGTCCTCATTAACATGCCATTTTGCTGATTAATGATTTTAATGGACAGCAAGACAAATCCTACTGCACGACACAGCTCAGCTAACGTGTCTCTAAGATAACAGTGTGGCTATTAACATTGCTTCTGCCATCACTGGCTTTTATCTTTGAACAGCAACAGGTTGCTAATGATATGTGGTTATCGTTTGCACATTTTGGAACATTAAAAATGCTGACAGACTAAGATGGCAACAGTTTGTAAGCACTCAGGTAGAACATCAAAGACCTTACTAAAGGTTTAGTACACACCAGCAGTAGCAATGGTTTTAGATCTACCTGTACCACCGGCCTAATAGCTCAGAAATCTGACACTGATGCTCATATGGCATTCAAGAAATGTTTTTTTTGTTAAATGGAAAGCAACATTACAGCCAAATGGCAGAGCATCTGCAAGTGCTTTGTTTCTATGCAACACTGAAGAGCCAAGAAACTCACAACCTTGTAACAGCTGACATTGTAGAATAACTTAATGCTGCCAACAGGTCTTGAGAGAATGCAGAATTATATGTAAATATATCAAGTAAATGTTTTTAAGTGATAGGTCTTCACCCTGTGCAAACAAGTTGCAACAGCAGTATTTATCAAAAGGGTGCCTGATGCAAAGAAGTCAGATTAATTGTTTATGCAGAGGCATTCAGTTTGCATTGCAATGAGCGCAAGCACAGAAAAGAAATGTTTCTAGAAACCAACTCCTTCATAGGAATGACTGTGAATGAACTAAACACAGCGGCAGCAATTTTGAGCATAATTTTAATACCTTCTGCCACTTTGCATTGGCTGTGTTCATAATGCTTGAATATATTTAGACTTGACACGAAGAAGGGAAAGCAACAGTTACTAAGCAGGCCAGAAATGTTGGAGCCGATCCAGAGAAGGCCACAAAGATGATCTGAGGGCTGGAGCACCTCTCCTATGAAGACAGGCTGAGATGTCAGTCGGGAGAAGAGACGGCTCTGGAGAGACCTTAGAGCAGCCTTCCAGTACCTAAAGGGGCTGACAAGAAAGCTAGGGAGGGACTTTCGACAAGGGCCTGGAGTGACAGGACAAGGGGCAATGGCTTTAAACTGGAAAAGGGAAGATTGAGATTAGATATCAGAAAGAAATTCTTCCCGGTGAGGGTGGCGAGGCAGTGGCACAGGTTGCCCAAAGAAGCTGTGGATGCCCCATCCCTGGCAGTGTTCAAGACCCGGTTGGATGGGGTTTTGAGAAGCCTGGACTGGTGGAAGGTGTCCCTGCCCATGGCAGGGGAGTTGAAACTACATGGTCTTTAAGGTGCCTTCCAACCCAAAACATTCCATGATCCTATGAAATAGGACTGCTTTGTAGATTAGCCTCACACATGAGGGTACCAAACTGTGGAAAAACACACTCTTGTCTGAGGATGCTTGGAAACTCATCATCCCAGGGACAAAGTGATTTTTTTGAACGTGAAGCTAGTAGATATTGATCTCTTCTTGCTTTGTTCCTGTATTTCTGTTACTACAATTAAGGTCTGATACTGTGGCAGACAATGCTTCCTGCAAGATGGGCAGGGATCCCAAGGATGGGCCTACTTTGCTTTTCCTGGCTATTCTCTAGAAGTTACATCTGGCCCCTGAGTTTCCAAACAGGGCAACCATTTCTGCTACTAGGAAAGCAGGATGTGGGGATAGTCAAAAACCAGATAAAACTCAAATGGAGTAGATGGATTCAAGTGAGAGTCTGGAATTTGTGCAGAGTTACCTGGCACATGCTTTGGAGCCATGCAGTGTTGCAGGGTTGGTTCCACAGTAGGGCTTTGCAACCTGGTCAGCCTAGGTAGAGATCTAGACTCAGCTGTGGTGCTGAAATTCAGGGGTTATTTTGTTGGAGACATCCTCATTTCATTTATGACAGCAGGAGTGAAAGTCTACCCTGAAACATTCTCTGCAGCTTTGAAACTAATTAAGCAACAGGACTGTCAAGTGACTTCGCTTCCATCATATCACGTGCCAAACAACAATGAAGCACAGTGACCGCAAAACGGTGCTGATACATCCTCCAGGTCTGTGTGGATCTCCATAATGGGTCTTACATACCAAAACCAGACAAGGACAAATCAGACATTGCATTTTCTAAGGGTCACAGCTGGTTGAAACTGAAAGCTGAAAGACAAGTCTAATCAGCATGAGTGGCTCCTCAAGGCAAACAGAAACATCATGACCTCCCCACGTGTTATCCTGCTGCCCCCAACTCTTTCCATTCAAGGACATCAGAGGAAATTGAGGAAAGCAGCAAGGACATAGTTTCTTTGGGTCCCTTCTCTAATACTTTGCCACCTTCACTGGCATACTTCTATAGTGGTCTGTTTAGCTCACAGCAAACCAAAATCAATTCCCTCACTTCCCCTCATTCCTCATATTAAATATCGCTGGATGGCAAAGTTCACACTTGAACGGGCATAAGTTGGGACATACAAATTCTAAGCATCTCGGTGAAAAACTGCAGAGGACAAGGTCACTGTGTTTCATAACATGTACCATAAGCAAAACTATCTTTTGATCTTGCAATTGGTTACATGTCAGTAACTACACATAATGAGGAAAAAGGTTCAAAAGCCTCATAAAATCATTACGGGAACTGTTTTAAATTGATCATGTCATTTTGTATTAAAGCTCATGCAAAAGTCGTACAAAAAAAAATCAAAACTTATTCCCAAGAAGTAAACAAAAAATATTGTCCAATTAAAGCATTTAATTGTGATGGCTACCATGATGAGTAAAATAAAAGAACATTACCAACAAAAGTCTAATTTCTCTATAGCATCCTAATTCAAGACCTCATTTTCCAAATACGTTTAATAGGAAAAATAGCAGCACTGATTTCATACGTTCTTTTTTTGTTACTAAAGGTAATCATGAATTCACGCATTTTCAAGAGTGGAATTTAGTGTTAGCAAATACATGATAAAATTGAGGACTGTCTCCACAGTACAAAAAGAAAAGAGTATAATCACTTTTTACCTTCTACAGTCCGCAATATTAAGGCAGGTTTATGTAGGCCTTCAATTTCTTAAACCAAGTCACTATCAAGGTGCTTTTGCAGCAGAAAAGGATGAATATTTGAAGTTAGCAGAAAATACTGTAAGTGCCAATGGGAATGAATTAAAAATCATTGATAACGGCAATCTTGTCATCCAAAAACTACTCAACTCAGTGCCTATGCACAAAGACCGCCATAATAAATAAAGTTGGAAGCAAAGCATAGGAGGAAGAATCACATTTCATGATACACTAGTGCATGGTATGTTACACACTTCTGATTCAAACACCTGCCCCACGTTCAATTGTACGTTCCTTACTGGCCACAATAATACTGTTAATGGTACCCAAAGTTAATAGGACATTAAGTAATTTGTGGCTGACAATGTTTTTAGAAAGACTAATGCAATACTTGCGCTTCCATAATTTACACCAGTAGCCAGGTTATCTATTTATCATCCATGGCAGGTGTTAAAGCAAGGCTGAAACAATAGTGTAGAAACTATATCCCAATAAATTATCTCTACTGCATCACTGAGACAGAAATGAAAATTTAAAAAGAGGTAAAAATTAAAAAATTTGTCAGAAGCACATTAAAAATAAAATAAATTTGGTGCTCTGTTTAATGTTCTTGCCACGAGAAAATCTCCCAGTGGAGTAAATGAGAGATTATCTTGGGCAGGGAGTACTGAGCTGGCCTTAACACATTAAAAGATAAATCATATATAGCTGATGCAAGTCGGGGGGGGGGAAATGTTATGGGAAATGTTTATCTTTTCCAAATCTTTCTTGAGGGCAGTGTTAAAAAAAGGTTGATGTGATTGAAGCATAATGTCATTACTTGCCAGGGGAAATACAGGATGTTAAGAGGCTGATTAACCTGCCTTCACAGTGCAAGCATGTCAGCCCTAAATTTATATCATATTAACTTTTTATCTTCTGAAGTTCTCTAACTGCAAATGCACAGGTAAACTCAAAAGGTACATTTACTGTAGTTAAAGTGCAAGATGGGAGCTGTGTGCCACATTTAAAGCCAGAGCTCATCTGAACTTTTTGCAAATCTGAGGAGGGTCAGCTCCAAGGATCTAGTTTAGATCCATGCTTAGCTAAAGGTAATTGAGGGCAAATTATGACCCCTTCAATCAGAGGAACTACAGAGCAATACTGCTTTCGTCGGTGTTGCTTGGGCTTGCACAGAATTTCTTGATGTTAAGAACAGAATTTGATCTAAAACATGCAAATTTATAATCCACTCTCTATGAACTGGGTGTATATTTTTTTATGCTCCAGGATAGACTTACTGCTAAATAACTATTTTTCTGTGGCCTCCCTCAGCTTAGTAACTAACACTTTTCTTTGATTTACAAAACAAAGTTCTCACCTTTGGTTGTTAGGAGTTTCTATTTTGGGCTGGGATAGCACTCCTGGAATGCAGCAGAGCACGACTGGGTGCTGCACCTTCGCCCCACGCAGGGAAAAGACTCCCAGGAACAGTACCCGGAGGTTTGAGGAGAGCCCGACAAAGCACACCGCTCCAGTAGAAAGACCCAGAGGCAAATATATGCGTGCCAGCTCATGCGTCTTAAAACTGTAAGAACAGGCTGTTCCAGAGCATACATCATGAGATTCCCAACCTTGCTGACACCTCAATGCTTGTTGGAACACCAATGAATAGCATCATTACTCTTTAAATTCGTTAATAAGGTTGCTTACTCTTGGGTGACTCTCCAAAGGTGTAAGCTTATTCACCTGCGTTAGAGTGAGTTTGTAACTTCTCCCAGTGCCAGCAGAAAATAGCCTTATGTTAAAATTATATCAAGGTATGGATTAAGAAATGTTAGGAATATAAGCTTATAAAGTCAAATGCTCCAAAGCTGAGAAATAACAGAATTAGGGTTGCCTTATTATTCACATCTAATTTCTTCCACAGGATGTACCGTGCTCATGTTAAGAGCTGAAATTATACCTCTTGCTCTCTCCCTGCCCCCTCTCAATTAAGGAGAGGAGACAAGCTTTAAAGCCTTATTTCTTAGAGATTTTTATAGGCCCTCATCTGTCTTGCATCTGATATGTTTCATACTTGTTAAGTAATTATTTTACAACATCCAAGTGAGATGAACTGGCCCTAATGCCTCAGTAGCTGATGTGGAGGCAGAGAGTCCCCAGTCGGTTCTGACTGACAGATGAATGAAGCGGAGATTTTGCAGGAAAAGGAAAAAAGTGTGTGACACGTAATTGAAGGCTCTATCGTGCTGGGAGAGTACGACTCTTGAGGCAGGTGACTAAGATCGTGGAGCATGTCTGCACTGGGAATATTTTTTTACTTCTGCCAGTCTGCGTGGATGTAACCACTCCAAGACAGTTGGTAGTGTCCCTACAGGCTTCTCTGCCCTGTTGGACTTGCAGGTTTTTACCTCACCTATTTGTAAATAACTGCTTGGTTAAACCAGAGGGTCCTATTTAAGCTTTTTAGACTTCTCCACTGTGGAGCCCCTAGGATCTGCCATGGAGAGGATAATTTACAAACAAACTTGATCCTTTTAATAAGGATCATCCAGAACAGAACAGCAGGGCCAGAGGATGACTTGCTGATTATATCACACAGCATTGTACCAGCTACTAGGAAAAAAATTAACTCTGTCCCAGCCGAAACCAGGACAGTGGCTTTGGTTCAGTTTCCTTTGCTATTACAGCTTTCTGCGTGATTTGCGGCAAATTGCCAAAGTTATCATCTGCTAAAGGACGCAAACACAAAAAGCAAGACAAGAATAAAATGTAGGCACTGAGGTACAGAAGTATGACTCCTCAGGTCACATAGGCACCTACATTTTCAACAGTAAAACTTCCTCAATGTTTATAGCCCAGCACCATCATCAGCCTCTGAGGGTTCAGTGGCCAGCTCTAATATTATGACTAAACATGACTGGCATCATCTTTAAGACTGAATTAGGCTCTTGTAGCTTTAAGGCACCAAATACTGTCATTACTGAATTGGAGAACTGAGATTCTGCCTCCTTCCTTTCCCAGCCCCATACTTTGTGTGCTTTCTGCAATGCTGGCAAAGCTTTAGCTACAGAATTGGAGTGTTCTTATGCCCAGGACAATGACAGACAGTGGCAAAAGCATCTTCCTGGAAAGCAGATGGTTTGGACTCTAATACATTTGTGGAGAAGAGGATAGAGAAACTGAATTTCTTACAGCTTGGCCAAGCCTTCTAATCACTAATGTGCTCTTTATCCTTCTCATGTCTCTCTTTTCCTTCATTAAAATAAAATAAAAAAAGGCCAGTATCACTTCCATTTTTAAAAGGAACTACATAAGCATCTTAGTTACAGAAGAGACTAGCTCAGTGGGGTCTACACAGTATTTTTGGCCCAGTCAATCAAAATGCCAGCTTAAATACCTCAATAATCTGCAGTGTATTGCAAAAAACTTTTCCACATATGCCAGTGAATGTAAGAAAACTCTATAAACATATACAAAGTGTGTGGTGCCAATCAAATATTTTTAAAGCGAATTTAGAGAAACAGAAATGGTGTAATTTACATGCTACAGTGAGTATGTATGTTACTTGATTATCTAAACCTTTATTCCATTTGCTGTAACAAAAGTTCCAAAATTGGAGTGCACCCATGGGACCACCATTTACAAGATTCATTCAGAGCTGTATCAACAGTTCAACTCATGAGGTAGAGGAGAACACTGTAGAAGAATCATAGTTCACAAACTCTAATATAACAACTGCCAAATCCTATAATATCTTGCTTTCGGAAGAACAATTCACCCTTTTACACATCAAACAGCAATTTTCTTAACTGCATCAATTTTGTATGTGATGATTAATTCAGGTAGAAATTAGCCCAATAGTTTCTCAGGAAAAGTAATGCAAAGGAACTCCCTAAACTTATTGGCACATCTTTTTCAATATTCATGTATGATTTAAATGCTTAAATATACTTGCATTTCTTTGGAAAAACTGGATACCTGTCCTCTTGATACTTGCACAGGTCTTTCTCTCCCAGGATTAGTCTCACTGTAGTTTGCAGGATTTACCATGACTACTTATAATCACTGGTTGAAAAATTGACAGGCAAGCTATTTTTCCCAAGAAAAGTACTTTGTAGGGCTTAAGAAATAGATATCTTGGTAATCAAATTCAGAAAGGGAATGTACATATATGTAAAGAAAGGTCATTGTTAGCTGAAGTGTGACAGCTCTAGTCCATATTAATCTATACTGACTTGATGAAAATCCATGACTTCACTGAATTTTGGACTGACTCCTAACAATTGCAGTTCCCAGCCAAATACAACAAGCCCTTACTACGGTGATTTTCAGATTGACCCATTTGGGATAATAAGCTTCATAAAAACCTAGACTATAAAACTTATGAGTTCTTTCTAGCTTAAACAGCTCCACAGAACTAGACGAACTGCAATTTGAACTCTGGTTTGCATAAGCCTTTATGATATCTTGAAGTATCATAATAAATCCTCAGTTTTTTAATTATTGTATATTAAGTACCCTAAGTCTCCCTTAGCAAAATACCTAAGTCCAGCAAACCCAAATAATAGAGTCTATTTCCAGAGGAGATTTGTTCTTCTCTTTTTGTTTTGCTTTCTTTGTGTGAAAGTATTGTGCCTTTCTGAACTATGAGTTTTGCTTCAGTTCAGTGACTTGGGATTTCAAACATAAGTTACAAGTTACAGCCTAAGCCTCTATCAGCCTACTTTAGGGGAGTTCGGCCTGGTTAAATAATGACAAATGCATGATAAAATGTGAGGATTAAAAATAATTTCTGTTTTATGAGCATCAGCACTGTGGCTGAATTCCACTCTTTTAAACCAAGATAAAATGCTTTTAACCTATTTCCATTCAGTATTAAGAAAACTGTGATTTTGCCTATATGGAAATGAGAGCACAGTTCATGTGCTTCTGATGCTCGGTTTGTATCTCTCCCTGTTTAGCTTTTGTTGTGCTCAATCTTCTGGTTTCAGCTTGAGCAGACTTTGCACTGGACTCTAACAACTAAGGAGGTGTCCAATAGCTGCATTAAGTATCTTAACTTTCATAATCTTTGTTTTGTTTTCCACTTATCCTCTCTAAATCAGATTGACTAACAGAAACAATTAAAAAAAGTTACATTTTTAAAAATCTTTCCAAAATAATTGCATGTCAATAAACTTACAACAATTTTTGTTAGTTCTAATGTTACTATAATCTATTCAGCTATTTAAAAGTAAGAAATATTCATACAAGTTTTCTCTAAATTTTGAAGAAAGTCAAGCTACTGAGCTAGTTGAAGTCCTGGCTAAACACCCGTATCAGTTTGTTGAAGTCTTAAGCCAGGTTTTGACAACACTATCCTTTTCTATTGCATAAGATACTTTTTTTTTGCATAAGATACTTTTTTTGCGTCAATTTAGTCCACTAGTTCTGATTAGTAATTAGTTCATCTACAGCTGAAAAAAATCAAACAGGAATTGAAAAAGGAAGAGAGATTATTCTCTTCTTTCTGTCCATGTATAACAATACAGTGTAAGAGGAAGACATCTATCATTTCTAAAATTGTGAAGGATAAGGATGAATGTAAGTAAATTGATTCAATTTCCTAATTAAATACAATATTCCCTTTGTTTAATAATTGAATTTTGATGAATTTATATTGTTTTCTTATATATCTAGCCTACTTAGGGTAATTTATTTCAGTAGCATCAACAAGATTAATACCTAGACTTTTTATCCATTGGAATTATAATTTCTACACAAATCATTAACCAATCCATAATAAATGCAAATATATTAAAAAAAAAAATCTATGTAAGTGCCCAAATAATAGATACAAGATATGGTGTGCCCTGCATATAAGCAAACTTAAGACAAAGTTATAGCAGCCTTAAAGGTGTTCTGTTTGCTTATTAATATAATTTAAATTACTTTTTTACTATTTTGTTTAAATGAGCTCAACTTGCCTCATAGAAACATTTTTTTTTCCTGTGCCTTGTAGCTTTGGTCTGATCTGATGGTAGGTATCAACCTTTAGGTAAAAAAGATTAATTTCATAGAATTTTGCTTTTTAGAAAAAATGATTATTGGGTTATCTTCGATGAGCTTGATACAAACAAATGTTTTGATTGTGCTTAAAAGGTCTACCTTTCCTTGAATCTCTTCACTCCCCTAAAAACCTCAAAACTACCACGTGTTTTCAACCTCTGTACTCACTGAGTAGATCCATTTATTTATCCATACTGCACCTCTGTCTGTATTACGTTTTATGGCAAGCTTGAATTTGCCTTTAGAGCTGCTGAGTCTTGGAGGTCTCTTAGTATGGTGGTTTCTTGAAGTGGTGACCATGCATAGAAAAAGGTGCTTTCTTCTAACACTGAACTGAAAGCTGCAGAGAATAAGAAAAGACATATTATCTTTGAACCGCTTGCTTGGTCTTTCTAGGCTTTATTGCAAGCCTCTAATGGCGCATCTCCATTCTTACGTGAAGATTGGGCTAGAGAAACCTTGGTCCTCTCAGTGTGCTAAGCTCTTGATTTTGCTTCTGCTCCTGTTGCAATAATTTCCATTTTTACTTCCTCAACCTCATCAGCTATCCTACCTTAACTATGCTGTAGAGACTTTACTATTATTTCGTACATCAAATTTGGGTTTTGGTTCATAAAAGTTCAGTAACACTATTTTGATAGAAATTTTAGATTACGATGATTTTTCCCAGTTGAAGGAATGCATTGGTTAACTTACGTTATATCCAGAGCTTTATGGGATACCAGAACATGATTGTCCAACTTGGTTCCTGAATTTATTTATTCACTTATGTTCAAATAGACGTTACCTCAGTTCTGGCAGCCCAAGCTCCTTTACCTCCTCCGACTTTTGGGTAAATACCCGTTTAACAGTAACCTCACAACATCTTAAACTCTTTGCCAAGCTCTGGATTATTATCATTTTTATCTCTCTAATATCAGTAGATAAATCAAAAGACTGAATATTCCATGTTTTATTCTACATCTAAATCTGTTTATAGGCCTTAAGTGATTTTTAACTTTTTCTCCTTCATTGTCAATGGGAACTTTATTTGACAGTATGTTTAGATACAATTTCTTCCTTTTTACAAGCTGGCGCTTTCTAACATGACCCTTGGAGAATACATAATCATACAGTATTATAATAATTTTTTATAAAGCATGCGGTTCTTCTTATAGCTTCAGTAATAATTTTGCTGCTAATATAGCCTGAATAATTTCTGTTTTATCAGAATAAAACCAGAAATTTTAATATTACCTATTATAGTCCGTATTAGTTTTTATAAGAGGTTGCTCTTGGATTCCTAGAAATAGTATTCACTTTTAATGTCAGCATAGAGACAATACTTACCCTTACACATCTCTGGAGAGTTCTGCAATGTCAGTTTGAATTCATTATTATCAGACCATTCAGCTGACTAGAAGATGACCTAATCCCATAGCTATTACTCACAAATGTACTCCTGTTAACGTAAATAGGACAACATAGAAGAATAACAGATTGCAAGGGTGTTTTTTTTTTGCTTTTACATCTTAAAAGATGTTACCCAGTTCAGTTCTGCATTTCAAGATACAAAAACGTGAGGGTTGGTTACAGTTATGTGAAGAAACTATTTAATTACCACAGATTTCCGGGAAAGGAGATGTTGCCTGAAGATAGGAGAAGCTGGACTAGATGATCCCTTCCAACCTCAGTTATTCTATGATAAAAATGTCCCTATAGCATTTGGTGAAGAGAGACATCCCATCCCAGTGAGTCATTAGGTATTTTAAAAACTGACTGGGAGTTTCTCTCCTGTTAGAGAGAAATAGGCCTTGCTAGCGGCCTTATTGGACAGACTGTGTCTTCTAGAGTGGACATGAAGAAGACAGATGTTTAAATTCAACTTTTTCTCCTCTCTAAGGCTGTGTCACTGTCTTAGTAGCGGCTCTTCCTAATGCCTCACCAGATAGTCTCCTGACTCCACACAGATACTCAGGTAGTAGAGGTACGGGCTTTCAATGTAGCCGATCCTGGAGGAGAAAGAAAAGCTACTGATGGGAGGAAGAGCTTAAAACAGGATTTCACCTGCAAGCTGTGGAAGGCAGAAGAGCTGTCTTGGGGGCTAAACAACACCAAAAGATAAGAGCAGATCCCGGAGGGTGACAGAAGGAGTTAGGGTTTAGAATGTACTTCCTTTGTCAATGACTTAATGCAATTTGAGTAATATTTACAAATACATACACTTTCCTCCCATAAAAAAAGGCTGTTCGGCTCAGTAGAACTGTTACAGAGTTAATTGGACAGCAAATTCCCACATACTCGGCTAATTACACAGAGAGATGCACAAGACTCTCCTTCCAGGTGCCTTAGCCCTGCCTAGTAGGAAGCATCGCTCTGTCAAAAACATTTGAACAACTACTGTAGCAAATTTGTCAGTTTTGAAACTCAATTTCTGGGCTGTTTCAAAGAGAAATGCTTTGCAAAAGCAACACTTGTTTTTTCCCCTCATATTTAAAGAAGATATTTACAGAAACTTAACATTTATTCAAATGGTGAAAAATCAAAGAGAAATGCTTTGCAAAAGCAACACGTGTTTTTTCCCTCATATTTAAAGAAGATATTTACAGTAACTTAACATTTGTTCAAATGGTGAAAATCCCTTTTAATGATATAAATTTTCTGAAAAGCTTCATAGCTACAATAGTTTTATAAGTCATTTATTAGAAAAGATTGAGGTTTTTAAGAGGATCCAGCTGTAACTTGCCCTGAGCACTGTACTTAGAAAAGATTGAGGTTTTTAAGAGGATCTAGCTGTAACTTGCCCTGAACACTGTAAAAATTCTTTAGTAAGTACTGATGACTTTTTTTTGTGTCTGAATGATTGAAAAAAAATACCCAATAATTTTGTTTATCAATGCAAAAACTTGTTTAAACATATTCAGAGCTGTGTTTCTGTTTTGATTGAACATAAGCTGTTTCTCTTACTAAGAATGCTTTCATACAGATGACGAGCTGTGTTTCTGTTTTGATTGAACATAAACTGTCTGTTTCTCTTACTAAGAACACTTTCATACAGATGATCAAAATTATGAAGTCTTATACCTCAGATTTACACAGAAGTTGAGAAAATGTCATGGTGGTAAGTTTTGATGTTTTCTGAAGTAGGAAGACTACAAAATATCTCTACAGTGTTTTGGCTGGGGGATAAGTACTTTAAAAGCATAGCACATGATGTTGTTCTTTCACCCAGAAATGAGAAATAGATTTTTTTTGGCAAATTAATTATCCTAACTTCCACACAAATCATCCAAGTAAACCGAGTTTGACCTCTCCATTCCAGCCTTTCTGGGAGCCACCATTTGGCACCACTGCATGCTGGTGCTTTCCAATTATATGAAGGAAAAAGATAAAGAAAAAAACAAAAATAAGAAGTTAGATTTTGCAAAAAAAACCACTTAGCTGTGATGGTGTTTGCTTTAAATATTAAGAATATAATCAGCAAAATCTGCTCTGCCTTAGTGGTTCACTTTTTGTCCCTCAGCTGATTTATTTCTAGATTCAGAGGTGTTGCCTGAATGTTCTACCTGTGCAAACTAATAAAGCAACAATAAGGTGCCAAATGCCTCCAAAGTCTCATGCTGGGTCTGCCGCCTTCACCGAAGTGATGCACTTACTACATACTACACCTTCCATGCCTCCAAAGTCTCATGCTGGGTCTGCCACCTTCACCGAAGTGATGCACTTACTAGACCTTCGTGGAATAGGTTTTCCTTTTGAGTTACTGATCTAAAAACGAGTAGCACCAGAATTGCATCATTCTCTGTCAAGATTAATGGAGAAACAAATGAAAACCCCTCCTGAAATTCCTTTGATATTTTTACCTAGGCAACCTCACAGATCCCAATGGAGACTTGAGGCTGTAACTCAACACAAGATTTTGCATAATTGGACGCATCTTAAATTGCAGTCTTCTAGTGTTGCTAACCCTGGAGTCTGACCTTGGTTTTAATTTTTAAAAGTTTACTTTGCTGAAGCTTCTCCTTCTCAACTTCAGTGATATTCAAAACAATGACAGAGCAGCTAATAACCACAAAGTCGGCAAATAACAGAGCGCTCATCAAACTTTTTTTGTACTGGGATACCATTTTAAACACCAGCGATATTAAGAACAGAGCATGATTTAAATGTGCTTTGACATGGGAGATGATACCGGCGAAGATAAACGTTTTAAATCAAACTCTATTTAAGATAAGCGCAGCATACAAAGTAGCTACTTGACTCTTGAATTTAAAAGTGCAGTTATTCAGATACATACTTAAATATACAGAACTGTATCTGGAAAATATGTACAATGAGTAATTATATTAGTAAAGAAAATACAACGTGCTCGGGCAGTATGCCATTTTATTTATTATTCTTCTTCAACTAATTTTTACAACTTGCCAAAGTGCATGCTCTATACTGATTTGAAGCCAAATTGAAAGTACAGGTGCACCAACATGTGAGGAAGTATTTCAATTCAAATAGCTGAAGAAAAAGCTCATATGCAAAACTGAAGCTGTGTAAATCAATGTCTTCAACCGCTTAGCTGTGTGCCAGAATAAGAAAAAGCCTCAGAAAGAAACAGACTGATGCTACTGCCATTTCACAAAAACCCCGGGCTACAAACACATTATTTTTTGTGTAACTTTACTATCAGACAAGCAAAAATATTTTGTTCCTAGGGACTAGGATTTATACTCAGTCCTAAATTTTTCTCTATGTCACCAAAGTCATTTGCTACTTTTAAAAAAGTTGTGGTAAAGGTCCTCCGCCTTGGATCCAAGATAGTCACTAAACCCAGGGCAAAGTGGGAATAACTCTTAATATTGGAATTTAGTAGCCTTTTAAGCTCATTTTGACCTGGTATAATGCCAAAATTTGGCATTAATGTCAAAGTTTGAAAAAACATAATTACACTTATTGAGAATTCTGCAACTTTCTACTTAATAAGGGTCTAGAGACAAAAAAGGAACAAAAAGTTTTAAACATGAGTGAGCCTCCTGAGTTTTGCTGCTCATGAGAAGTGATCTGAGAACAAGAGATTCATGTTTATCAGCAGATATGCTGCCAGCTTTTCTCACAGGCAGCAACAGACAGGGAAAATCCAGGGCCACATCTAAAGTAAACACATTTTATACCTGTGGGAAGCAGGGAGGTTCAGTTTTCCAATGATCTAAATAATTAATATCCAGCAGTTGAGAGATACAAAGTGATATAATATGCAGTGGTGCCATTGGGTACTGTAGCAAAAGGATAACAATAATCCAAATCTCATGCTGAGATCTGCTACCGTGCAAACTGCAAAGGCTACAATCAACTTGCTCAAAGGTTTTCAGACACTGACTCAGCTGTCCAAGTACCAGTCCTAGGTTAGCAAGGAGAAAAAGATGAAATCCTGGAAATTTTATAATGTGATGATCTTATCCCTCAGTATCTTTTAAAGTGCTCTAATGAGAAAGCATTGCCTTCTAAAATACTTCAGAAAAAGCATCAGTTTGTATTTGGGATTGCAGTGAGTGGTTATTTCAACTGGCCAGTATTATGCTAGTTAACTCTTCCCAAGCTAGAATGACGGCTACTTTGTATGGGGACTTATTAAGAGAAGGATGTTTCCCAGGACATCACAAAAAGCACTCCTGCCAGAAGACCACTATTTCACTAAAAAGAACTCTACTAGCCTGATAACTCCCCTTTAGAACTTTATCACTCTTTGTTTATATGTCAGTCTTTGAACAAAGCATTGGTTCTATTAGCCTTTAGTCAGACTAAAATCCATAATTTTTCTTTCAAAGACAAGTCAGAGGAATAATCAAATAAAGCAGACAAAATATTAAATCTTTTACTATCTGCTAATTGTCCTTTGGGTAATAAATAAATAAAAGCAGAGGCTTGTAATTCAAGCAATTTACTTTGGGGGAAAATGTGTGTATTTTTTTCCAGGCACTAGGAAAATCTGAGAAATCTGTTACTATTTGTGTTCATAGCATCTAACACACTCCTCAAGCGTGATGCTTACTGTAGCTAGTCAGTTATTGCCTCCTGTAAGGAAGCAGTTATTGCTTCTCATGCCTACCACAGGAAAACTCAACAAGCTCATTCTTCACCTTTTATATTCTGAGAGAGATGCTGTTCCCTTCTACAACTACCTTATTTATTAGCATTTGATCAATCTTCAATACAGCAACTATTTAAAAACTTTACTTCCTCTCCTTCTAAAATTAACATTTCTCTTTTAGAACTAAATGCACTACTCCCAATTGCTAAAGACTGTTATTGCTGAATGGTTTTCTCCTACTGTTTCTGAACATCTTAAAATCTTGGGAGTTTGACAGGTACTGTGATTGTGCGAGAGGCTTAGGTTTTTCACAGTTCTCCAATGCCAGCTTTTTTTTCCACACACGCACACACTAAACCACAAAGTACAACTATCCATTCAGTTATGGCAGCTGTCTTCTGCAAGTCTACACGTTTCTTAGAAGGATACACAGAAAAATGTGGTCTCCTCTCTGTACCGATGAACTAGCTGAAACTAACAAATTGAAGCTGAATGTTCTCATATTTTTAAGTTAGATGAGGAAGACACTGAATGCATTTAACTAAACATATCTCCAAATCTGGGAACTTTTCAAACAAGTTAATGATGTCCCACATGACATTATCAACAAATGTTACCTTTTATTTTCAATGCTCTTTGGTTAACACACTTTTGTGTAGTAAGCCCAGACAGAAACTGCAAAGTTTTGTGGGCTTGCAGATGAAGAATACCCTGAACAACTCATCCTGATTGATAGGCATTTGGAAATTCGTCTGCTTATTTGCTTCCTTTCCCCTAAGACTAAAGTGACTGTCTAGTCTTAAGGGGACACGCACCCCCATCCATATTCAAGAAATCTGTTCTCACCTTGACATTTATTTCACTATATTTTGCGCTATTTAGATTGTGGCTTTGAGTCATCCTTCCAAAGTTCAAGATAGTTTTCCAATGAGCCCTTCAAAAACTTGCTTTGATCCCAGTTTTGGCAGTCAGCTCTCATCACATATTTCATTTGTTACTTTAGACGTAAGTCCGCATCCAAAACAGTCCAAGAGCAAAGCAGAGGAACAGCCTCCAAATATGGTGAGAGCTAAGCTGGTTTCTGGAGTAGTTTAGCACATCGGCGTGCTAAGAATGAAGAGAACTGGAACAAGCTTTAAATAATGCTCTAAATAGACTGTGGTGAAATGTTCAGAACTTAAAACTACACAGAAAATCCTGAAACAGATAAAAGAATAGCTAAGACTCCATTAGTAAATATAACTCTGTCATGATCAACTGCAGCAATAAAATGTCGCTTCAACTCTCTGAAATCACATCCGATGAAACGAAGGTTAAGCACAAGTCCTCAACTTAGTATTTGGTTCCTAAAGAGCTAGTAAAGTTTATACCATCAAACACGAAGGATGAGTTTTTTTCCAAAGCAATTATACTGGACAGCTATAATAAAAATACTTAACAGAAAAAATACTCTTCAGTATCCACCAACTGAATCTTAATTCAGATCACACAATTTTGCTTTTAATTAGGATTATTTTATTTCTCCTCACTGCTGTTGGATTTCCTTTCATTTAGTCTTCCAACTTAAAATTCACACTATTTCACAGTATTCTATGTGTGGGTTATGAGGAGGCCAATTGCAAGAGGGTCTCAAATGGCAGTAACGTTAATCAAGTGAACTGACACACGTAGCCAACAATAATCTGGCCCTTAACAATAAAGAAATAGTTATTTATACAAGTTTTTAAATGTGAAAATATAAGAAAAGAGGAAGTTTTCTAGATCTGATCCTGGAAACACATAGGTCTGGTATTCACACTCAATATACTTCACCCACACCAAAAAGTCAAGACCACATCTCACAAACCATCAACATTTTTATCTTGGTCCCTAAGAGCAGTGCCTAGCATCTGTTGTAAACTGATTCTCATTCTCTTGTCCTCCAGTTTATAAAGAAATAAAGTAAATTTGATGCTAGCCTATTGGATAAAGGAGTGCCTGGGACTACATACGCAAGTCTAACTGCAGCACAGTTCAACACAAAGGTGTATATAAATTTTTTTGGAAAAACCTGAATTCTCCCAGAGCTCATTTTTAACTTCTACAATACACAAAAGAGTATATCAGATTTTGGCTCTGTATACTATGGAAAAGAATAATTTGGAATCTCACAATATTACCTTACAACTTAAAATATGTAACTGTGGTAGCTTTTGAATCATAACTGTAAAATATAGGAGCACATATCTATAAAGGAATGAAAACTATAAACTGCATGAACCCTTTAAATTGTTTCTTGTTATACACGTTTAATGATTCAGTTTCAAACAGCATATAAAAACTCCTTAAAAATAGTTTCTTGAAAAATGCTTATCCAAACGCAATTGTTAAGCAGAAGGCAAGACGTTTCTTTTAAAAAAAATCCGACATTTTGCATTTTGTGCTTCAGTGTTCCTTAATAATAAGTACTAAGTAATCTACAATTAGCAAAATAAAAGCATATTTAAGCTATGAATTATAAGTTAATGAAATAAGCTGCTTTAATGGGGAAAACATTTTATTAGGAAATAGAAAATACTCATAGCTGGAGAGTCAGTAGCTGCTTTTAAAGGATGCCATTAAGCTGCCATTATTTTGACAAAGTCCTGGCCTCAAAGAGGCAGATTTTCTTAATGCATTGTAGAAGTCCTTGGCAAATTACATAATATTCATTAAATTTAAATGGAGACCCTTGATGGCTCCTGTAAAGATGTCCCAGGGAGTCAATTTTCAAGGAATTCATAATGTAAGCAGCAAGTTATCGGAGAAGGAGACATTCATCACCTAAGAAGGTCCTGAATAAATCATTTAGAGAAGGAGGTGATATGACACATTTTGGTTGTTTATTTGTTAGAAACCACGAAACCCTGAGCCAGACACCTACTTCAAGTACCAAGAGAGGCAATCTGGCCAGCCATGTGCTGTATAGACCTGATTTCCTCAGACACTTCCTAACTTTCCTAGGAAAGTGGTTCATTTAATCCCTGAAGTTAATACTAGTGTCAGAGGGACTGAAAAAGCAGAAGCGACAGCTGGCTAAAGCACTGTGCTTCTGCCTAACACCTGCCTCGCACCTAACGCCTTGGGAACTAATCCTTCTGTTAAGCTCCCATTTTTTTTTTTTTTGGGGGGGGGGGGGTTTACCCTGACACTGATCTTGCTAGAGAAGGATGCTGTGTTAACTTTCATTACAAAAAGAATCTGGCACATGCTGGACAAATAGATCTCTTAAAAGTTGAATCCTAGTCCCACTAACTTTTTGTTCTTGTTTTTTTTTGGATCTCAAGAGTGGAATCTCCCCAAGCTTGCTTCTACTCATTCCCTCTATGTCACACAGCAGATACTGTTAAGGCTGAAACAAAAGACTATCCTGTGTTTTCCGCCTTTCTAATATTTGGCTTCATTTAAATGTTGCATGTCCCTAAAATCTTTTTAAGCTGCTTACTTTTAAAGTATAAACATGTCAGTATTTAGCCATGGAGGGTACTTTTCTGTCCTAAATCATCATCCATTTATCAAAGACTGATCTATCTTGCTAAACGCTGTAAAAACACATTATAAATACATTGCAATAATCTCCATGTAATAGCTATTGGCTTCCAGCATTGAATACACTGATATTTATATAAACATTATACAGACAATGCCACATGGTTTTCAAATTTGGCTGTACTTAGAGTGGTAACCTTCTATCATTATTACTCAGTAAGTAGTACAGACAAGAGAAAACAGCTTCCTTTAGCAGAAAGTCTTATTTCTCTCTCTCATAAAATGGCACTATTACAAAATCATCCAACATTTAATTTATTAATGCAGATTTAGAGATGGGATTTGTTTTTCATTGTCATTATTTCTAACTTTACTAACGTGCCTAGTGTCACACAAAATGGTAACGTATCTCAAGTGAGCTGCAGCCAGAGCTTGCACAACACTCCCATAAAAACAAATTAAACAACTTAAGATATGGAAATGAAATCCTGATTTTTACTCTGCATGGTTCCATAAAGAATTAACTTTAATAAATGTAACTGGAGAATTGTCCTTAATGATCCTTCTAGTTTACATCTAAATATTTCAATAGCTCTTTAACTGCTAAACTGTATTTAAAATATCCTTGAAAACCTTTATTAGGAGGTTGAGATGTTAAATAATGAAAACTCAAAAACCAACTCCATGCTGGGGAAACTGGAAGCTATTTAATCAAGCTGGGCTCTTACACCGTCAATAGAATTACGATTGGTATCAACTAACAAACATTACGCCTCTGAGGTAGGGAAATTGCGCTGGCTCGATTTTCAAATGGGCATAGAACCTGAGATTAGTTACCAGATGTGAATTACAGATGGAAACTTGTATTTAATATGCAGTGTGGTGCTTTCAGAATCCTGTCTTCCTCCTCTGTCCTCATTCCTCATCTACTCACCCATCGGCGGGAAGTTGCAAAGTCAGTGAGACATGGGATGAAACAGCTGATGGGAACCTGCATAACAAAGCATGTGTAAGTACATGTACATCTCAAAAATTGACTACGATTTTCTGTAACCACCACATTTCATAGATACTTCAAAAAGAACCCTTTCTAAACCTCATAAGTCCATAGTTGTACGACGAAAGACCTAATCACAGAGCAAGTTAACTGCAAGAAAAGGAATCGCATCCCAGTGGAATTTAAGTCTCAAAGTAACCGGGTGAACTACTCACAACATTCTTCTCCTGAGCCAGGACCACTGTTCGTATCTCCTTAGCATCCAGGGGACAGACTTTGCTGTCTTGCTGCCTCAAGGAAGAGGAAACAAAGACAGGCAAAAGCACTTTTTTTCTGCAAAAAGTGTGTTGAAAAATTTGTGAGAGCGTTGTAACAAGTACCTGTGGGGCAGGGAGCTGGGGGAGAATGCTCCAGTTTCCTGTCATTCTGGCTGGGTTTTATTTTGTCAAGCATGAAGAGAAATATGCATCACGCTTTTCCATATCAAAATTTGCAGTGTTTGTCCTCATGCTAAATGCAGTTTTGGCCTGCAGTGCCAAAGATCTCCTAGTAATATTCACATAACTGCAGAATTGGCGGAATGGTCCATTTAAAGGGACTGCAGCTGTCATATAAAAAAAAAAGACGTACATAGACGTACATATTAGCACATTTAAGAACATGCCTTTTTTTTCACTAATTATAAGTTTTGGACACTACTGAAGAGATTTCCCTTAACAGTTACCCTACAAACAGCTGGGATATTCATTTAGAGCTGTCCTTAAGGAAATACACCTGTCTGTGGTCTGAGAGTCTTAACAGCATGGTTCCTACAAACACATACTTAAGCGGAGCTTAGGAGTTACATGCTTTGCATAACACAGACTAATATCACAATTCAAGAAATACTGCGGTAGTGCATTGTGGTGCTTTATTAGTGTTAGACATGCAATATTTGTTTAATGAACAGAAATTAAAATATTAAGATAACATTTGAAACAAATTAAGGAATTGAAGTTGCAATAATGAAACAAAAATAAAGTTTTTCATGCATTCTAAGTTTATAGTTCTCACATGTGCATATAGTTGTGATTCTGTACCATTATTAAATGTAGACAAACTACCATTGATTGCACGAGACGAAATCAACCCTTAGGTTATAACTAATGTTCATAACTTTTACAGACTTCCTATATAACCTGGATCTTCATTTTCTTATAGTACATTGTAATACAAGACATCTGGAAGCTTCTAAAATGAACAGGAATGGCTCTACCATTTGTAGCGTATAATGGCTTCTTCAACGTACAAATCATGAAACATAAAGCAAATGCCCACCATGCTTTAGGAGATCATAACTTTTTCAACAGAAACATATCTCAAAACCCTTCATAAACAGATTAAAGTGCTACCTATTGCATATTAAATACTTCCAGTGACTGTATCTACATTTAGAAGGTATACATCCCTGAAAATAGGGTTTCATACTGAAAGTGCTGACAGACCCTTAAATGTAGTACCATCAACACAGCAGCACTATCATCCTTCACCGTGTACTTCAAAGAGAGGAAATTAGTCAACATGCTTTAAATATCACCATTTTAAAAGCCCACAGCTAATGCCTCTATCATATCTACAACAGTAATGGATACAGAAAGAGCAAAAAAACATGAGCTTACTTTACATACTTGATGTAGGCCAATAATTTTTCTTTAAAGCTGGAAGTGTAAATAAACCTCCAGTGCAGCAGTAAACATATTAAGACAGCAGTTCTGTTTGTTTTAAGATGCATCTAAGAAAGGGCACCCTGTACAGAAAGAAACGCAGGCTAGTACCTAATGAGCGCGAATTTCATTAGGTCCCCAAATCATGAAAACTTTCTAAATGCAAGGCAACATTTTCACAGCTGGAAAATTACAAATAGTTCTTGATACAGTGCCAACAGCAATAAATGTAGTTATGTATAATCTAGGGAGAACGCTACATTCATTAGCAGGTGGAAAACCAAGCTAGACGTAAAATACAGCAGCAAGAGGTAACATATATAAATATTAAACATCCTACTTGAATGACAGAAAGTTTCAATTTGTTACTTACAACATTAAAGTATGGCCTTGATATTTGTTCTTTAAAGTAAGTAAAGTACATGGCTATGAGCAGAGCTGTTTCAAAAGATAATTTCAAAGTATAGTGTGTGCATGGATGAACTTTTATGTGAATTTTAGAGAGAAAAAAAATCAAAATAATGTGGAGATATCCAAAATTTTAATCTCTACATTTTAAATGGTGAGAAAGACTGACTGTAAGTGGCAAGTTACTATGGTTTTAAAATGATCTGCAAGAAAGTTTACAATTTTAACCTACGAGAGAAACAGAACTTGCTTTGTTTTCAACATATAAATTACTCTGTATGAAATGTTTTCATTTGAAAGCTGCATGGTTCAAAAAATACATATGGGGTGAAGATGCTTTTCAAAAATAATCTCAAAACATAGAAAAATGTTAAAATTTTCTTTCTAAGCAGAAAATGACGTGCATGTAATCTTTTCAGAACTACTCCAAAAGCAGCCTGTATCTTTAGCTATAAGAACTCTATAAAAATATTTTCATAGTTGTAAATGTTCCATTCTGCCCATCTTTGTAACTTTACCTTTCCCTAAATTGCATTTGTCGTTCTCCCCTCCTTCTTGACAAACTGTTAGAAACAAAAGGTGCTTTTATTCACTTATAGATCAGATAAAGACTAGATAGCACATTCAAAGCTTCACTAAATTTCTTCACTAATGCACAAAAATTGATCTTTTCGCTACCTTTAATCTGCTTATCATTCTTGGTATGCAAATATGTCAAATGATCTGCTTTTAGTCAATTATGCAGTTTGATATTCTACATTTACATTCTAAAAGAAGTGATTTCAGAGGTGCTAAATATAGTAGAGTTTCATTTTAATAATTATAAGTTGGCTTGCAAGTGAAAAGTCATTGGAGCATATTCTCTGGTTAGTTTACTTGTTAAACCCCACTGGTGTGTATGATTTAATCATTGTAGACACTACAGATGGTCTCATACCAGTTAGTCTGAAATGACGGTGGAATTCAAAACAATTGCACAACATTTCCCCATTAACAATATGAGAAAACCACTTGCTTCGGCCAAACATTTGAAAATGTATAAGAATTTTTATGGAAATACTGAGTAACTGAAATACATCTTGGTATAATTAAGAAATTAAAATCTAATTGAGTGCAAAACCTAACTTCCAACAGTAAATGTAACATAACTTAGTACATAACCTTTGGCACTTCAAATATATCACAACAAATTTACAGTCATTTAGATCTTAAGTGGGTCAAAAGAACATTCACGTGGTTTATGAGGTACTGAACTTGATAAATCCTTAGGTTGTCAAAAGAGAGACCACCTGATGAAGTGGACCTGTTTCTGTGCTACAAACATCTAGATGCAGAGCACGACAATTAGGTAGGGCACGAATCACTCAGGCTCCGTTCAGGCACAATGATCTACGCTAAGGGATCCCAAGGGTGGGTTGGGAACACTCAAACTGCATATATTTTAGGGTCATAGCACTAGGGGGATGGGAGGTAGTTGCTAAAAAAAAAAAAAAAAGAAGAAGAAAATTAAAAGAAGAAAGAAAGAAGAAGAAAAAGCAAGAAAAAGTAAATGAAATCCTGAACAGTTGTACAAAGTATTTTTTTCTAACAAGAATAATTCTGTGCCATCATACGATACTAACATTGTCAAAAGCATTCAGATAGTGAACTTTTTCAACCTTCCCAGATCATAATTATTCAAGATATTACTAATTTTTGCAGTTTAAAAAATGAAAACATATTTACATCTTTTACACAACAAAAACACCCTAGAATTTAATTTTGAGCTCTTTTCCTCCTCAGCAACAGCCATTACATGGTTCTGTACAAAAAAAACCAGATCAGGTGTACAAAAAGAAGAGGAGGAGGAGGAAAAGATGTCTTAAATCAGTTGTCTTAAATCCAAATCTAAAATATTCTCTGTACTTCTTTTTACTATCCTCTGTTTCACAGCGACAGACAATTCAGCTGAGACTCTTATGAACAAAACTAAAATTAAAATCTATTTATGTTAATATTGTGAGGATTATTCTACTACAGTATTTTTCCATTATACTATAGTATAATATAGTTCATCACTATATTTTGTCAATTTATTGAAAAAAGATACCTTTTTTATATGTCATTTTACAAACAATTATTAAATGATCAGGAAGACATTTACTACATTCTTCTTTCATTGGCCTCAATGAAAACTGACTTGTAGAAGTACTTACAAGGAATACAGATTTTTTTTTTTAAATGAAAAGCCTTTCTAAGTACTCTATATGTGTTTAAGCAACATATCCTATTTCTAAAGGCATATATTTTGTTGTCATAAGATTTAAAAAACCTAAGACAGATATATATCATGTAAAACTCAACCTTAAATTGAGTCATTTCTATATTTTTTGAGTTACCACATCTATTTAAGTCACTCTGTTCATTTCTCCTACATTTTCACTGTGGTAACTTTGACTGAACAAAGTATTCATCTCTTTATTCCATACTTTTCTCCAGTCCTACCTCTGAGTCTATTAACACTGTTCATAGTACTTTAACATATAAAAAGGCATGCAATAACTTCATACAAAAAGATCCTCAAAACAACCTTATGTCATGAGCTCACTACCAAAGTTCAATCATTATACACAAAATTCAGCATTTAAGTGCAAAATAACTGATTCCAGCATGGGCCATTACTGAAATGGCATGGTATTTTTTACATTGTTATACAAAAAGCACATTGTATAGAATACAGCATTTACTTTGCAAAGATTGTGCATCACTGTTTTCCTCTAGTATGTGTAGAACAAACTACATTCCATTGCAACAAACCACACTTAGGTTTAGTAAAGCACACTACATTGGCTTGAAAACAGTGCTCTTAATGGCATGCTGTAATATCAGAATCGTTATATTTGCATAATACCAATAATCATTCAAGAAAACATTCATAACAGCACAGGCTTCCCACTTGAAACTGTCACATGATGAACACTAAACTATTATATAAACTGCATGGACATATTTAATGTGTGTTATTAACTCTACTGTAAGTATTCTGTACCTAAAGGTGTTTTCAAGAAGAAAAAAACCCCACAGTTATTTAGATAATCTAACAGAATATTACTTTTGGCAGTCCCTGCTAGTGTTTGGAGTAAAAAACAAATCAAAAAAACCCAACACCATAGTCCCGTCCTCCCCTGATTCCTGTAATTTCTTAGGAGAAAAGGAATGAAGAGAAGTCAAAATGTCAAAGTGTGATTTCCTTCCACTAATGGATTCAGCAGAAAGTACCATCAAGTATCACTGTCTTAGCTTTTGGAAAATTTGCCAGCTTTTCGAGAAGGTTCATATGGCACTCTGAGAATACTAGGTGTTTCTTCCATTACTCGTACAAGAAGATTATCAATGTAATCCTCAAGCTCACGAATATGGGTGTCCTTCTTCTTAAGTTGCTCTTTATGTTTCACCAGCTCCTGCAAAACCTCTTCATAAGTAAGGTTACGGTATCCTGCAGTGGCGTCAAAAGGATTTCCATCCTACAGATAAGTTTAAAAAAGACATCAGATTTTATTAAACAGTTCAGTCTTCTGAACAAACTGATGGTTTAGCACTTTTCATATTTTTCTCATGTGCACCTCTTGACAGAAGCAGCTTCTCTTGGACAACACACCTCCGTTTGCTCTGGAGTTTTTCCTGCCAATAGCCCCACTGGAGCAAACTGGAGATAGGTTGCCCAGTTCAAAGGAAGCTTCCCACACTGTCATCTCAGAAAAAAATATTGTTCTCAGTGAGATGTATATGCAGTTAATGACCATATGAGCAGCAACCACAAGAACAGTTAGCAGGTCCATTTTGGGAAATCAACTATGCAGTAACCTTAATTATAGAAGAATAAGAGAAAGAGCCCTGAGAATTCAAGTCCTACTGTAGCTCTCCTGAATTCTCACATTTTGAGTGTATCATAGCAAAACATTTACTGACCTCTAAATGACATTAGCCCTCATCTGTCTTTCATATTCTATTTTTAGTCATCTGTGGTTCTCCAGGCCTTGGTTTCTGAATCACATAATAATAAAACCTTCGATTTTAAATTTCAGGTGAAGCTAAAAGGCTGCATCTTATTTTCACCAGAGCACTTAAGACAGAAATGGGTAGTACTAAAAGATCTTGCTTGCCTGCTTGCTTGCTTTAAAGCAGGAGGGGCCCAGAATTAAGCAGTAGGAAAAACAGAATTGTTGGTGTAATGATTTCTGATGATTCAGTAAGTGGAGGTATTAACACAGATGGACAAATTAGTCCCCTTAACAAAGGGCAACATGCGATCCAAAATACTATAAACCTGAAAGTCTTATTCTGTGTCAAGAAGCATTAGCTGTGACCTTAAGTAAACAAATTATGAAATATTTGGAAATACATAACTGAGGAAAAGATTGTGAGAGTTGGTTTATAAAAGTATTAGCACTGTTAGACATGCTAAGCAGTAAGTTTTATCTGATTCAGAAATGGAGACACTTAAAAGATATGGAACCTCTAATTAAGTAAAATAATCTAACCTCTCAAATCCTGCACCTCTAACAGGGCAGAAGAAGAACACAAGATTGCTTTCGTTTATAGTAGAAACTTCTAATTAAAAATGATAAAGCTTGCACAGTTAGGAAGCACACCACATAATAGAGTCATATGCATTCCTTTTCCATGCTCCATTCCTGTTCTTTCCGTACAGCTCCATATTTGCACATCGGCATATGTCGAATCATTAAAATACGCAGGTGGCCAAAGTTTTCAAATAAACCTAATTAAAAGTGATGGTGTGCTGCAAATAGGCTGAAGTACGACAGATCAATCAGTCTCTCTCCATCAATTATACTCTAATAGTACCTCTCAAAAATATGTGCTTTTAAGGGTTTCTCACTACCTTTGAGATATTTAATGTCATGTTTATGTATGTATATTCAGTATTTTAAACTTATCGAGTTACAAGATTGTAAGTGATTACTAACTACCATTTTATTTAAAATGGCTAACATGATGAAATTTATAAATTGGTTAGCAATTGATTTCCAACAGGTAGAGAAGAGAAAATAACTTCACTTTGTGCTCATTATATTTTTAGCACATTTTCTTCTACAAAAAGGAAGTAAAATTTTCCCTTTATGGTACTGAATTTTTGTACACATGGGAAAAGACATCATGAACAGTTCCATGTCTAAAATATAGGGTTTGCTAGTTTTCTGATTTGGCAAAGGAAGAGGAATTAAGATGCAGTGATGTCTTTAATTATTATATAAAGTTTACTGGAAAATTGTGTGTAATACATATGCTTTAAAGATGTTTTGTCATACACATGCTCCATATAGATCTCTGGGGGAATAACCTATCACGTTAATTACAAAAGAAAATTCTAGTTAAAGGATGTTAGTACTTAGAAATAAATATTGTTAAAGTCAAGAAGACTTTAAATATTCAGTTTGAGCAAATAAGTGATACTTCAATGTTTAAGGAACAACTGTATCTTTACGAAAACAGATACTACAATTCTAATACAGAACATTAATCTTATAATGAATTGTTAAGAAAAAAATATTCCAAATAACAAACTATGCAAAGAACAATCATCTCAGCTACAAAATACTATTGAGCTACACATTGACAGCCAGAGGAAACGGAGTTATATAAAATGAAGGCCTGGCAATCTCTGATCATCTCTTTATTGTTCTAATGAGGAATTCTGCTCTGGGAATATCATCTAAGCTACTTTCACATCTTTTGTCCTACTTACTTCATCTTCCTTTCAGTTCTTAATTAGGCCTTAAAGAGCTCACGCTGCCCTTTCAACTGGCTACTGCTCCCATTTAAACACTGCTTTCAGAGACAGGTGTTGGCACCAGAGTAGAAGACATACAAACGTAATTACTAAATGTGATGCACAAAGAAGAAATATAATAACTTGGTGAGGCCTATTATTGCAGAACCTAATAATAAATTACTTCAAACACCTTAGAAAGCAATCTTGAATATTTAAAAAAAAAAATTCAAATGGTTTCATTCAAAACTATGGTTGAGATATAGTTTCTTCTCCTCCTAATTTGTATTTTGTATTAAATGAGCACCACCTCATAATCCTACAACTGACATTTAGGATAGCTGGTATTCCAAAAGAAATATCATCAAGGATTTCTTTTATCACCTTTAAATCCTTTAAATAAAACAATTCACATCTTATTTCTTAAAAGAATTAAACCAATGCTTTTACCAGCAATAAATTACATGATTTGCGGTAGTACATTTGCAAGCACATAGAATCTGTAATTATGGTTACTCTACAGACAATAGCTGCTAAGTTAAATCAATTTTTTTGATGTTGCGTTTTGTCAGAGATTAAGTAACCGCCTGGTAGAATTCAGTTTACTATCTGATCAAAGGCAGCCTTCATATACTCTGACATCTCCCACCAGTTACTTACATTATAAAAAATTTGGCATTTACAATAACATCAAATGTTATTACAAATCATTTACATAAACCAGCAAAAAACAAACAGTACAAAGTCATACTTGCTTGTGAAACTTGTTTTCTACATATTTTAAAGATTGAAAACAAACCCACTTTTAAAGATTTCATCTATTCACAGAACAAATTCTAGTAAGACCACATTTTCCTTCAAACAAAGACACCGCATAGGAAATCTGTGGATTTTTAGTACACAACTTATTCTAGGTACTTTTAGAGTCAAAAGAGTATTTTGAATAACTTCTAGTATTTCTATTCTTAGTGTTTTCTGAGAGGCTGTTCATTTATTATTTGTATTATTAGTTCTATCATATATCAGTTCATTACTTCCATTTTGATTTGCCATCTAAAGACTGTCCTCACATCTCCGACTATAGTGACAGGAAACTCCTGTTAGGTCAATTAATACATCATTGCCTAATACAGAGTTCCTCACCTGACTATTACTTCTCTAGAATCATCTGAAATACCCCAAAGGAACAGTTTTCTTTTTACTTTCTGTGAAAAGATCTAATTTTTCCCTTCTTCTCTACATCATCATACCAGAGGTACACTACATATTGAGGGTAAAACTCTTCTTTGTTTCCAAATTTATATTAAGCCTGTGATTTTCTAATTAGATTTTCTGGATATGACAAAAGAAAAATTAACCCCCCCCAACATTTCCTGGTAAGAGGTTAAAGAAGAATAATAGCTTATATTGTGTCAAGCACCAATTAGTTGGCATTTACTGATGGCATTCCATAACACTTCATAACTCACCATTGTTTTCCTGAGGTCCTCAATGCCAGAAGGATTCATATTAAAACTGTGGGAAAAAAATCAAAACCCCAAATATTAGCAGCACATTCTTATCTGACCAAAACATCTACTGGAAGACACTACTGAATTAGGTATATAGCTGTAAAACATTTAATATTATTTATTTTCTTGATTCATTGTACTTCAGAAAAGCAGGAAAATATTCTAAGTTAATGGAAATTTTAACATATTCTTTGCTCATAATTTTTTGTATTTTTCATATCCTTTTTGTCATAAAATTTGAGTAATTAAGAAATACAAGAAAGGATATTACGGATTGGGCTTCCCTAGCTCTTCTCTTATCTCTAAACTTACCTCGAGCTTCTAAGCAAAAAGTGATACTTTAAATGAAATATTCTGGAAACAGGTCCCTGGGACGAGACTGTTAAAAAACAACAAAACTCTGCAGACTAACATGAATTCCCAGATTTCATGGCAGCTGCTAGAGGAAAAAGGTCCTTTTGAAATTCCAGTGAGATCACCACCTTAAGTCAGAGCTGAAAAGTCATTTTCTGTCAGCAACATTTGTTTCATACTTAAAACTGAGTAAATAATCTATTATTTTATAAACCTAGTGATTATCCCACATACCCAAAAAGAAAAGCTATTTCATGATGTTGTTGTGTTGAGATTTTTTTTCTTCCTTAACTGCAAAAGTGCAGTTGATATTGACAAAACCAGCCATTGTCTAAGTGTCAAGCCTAAGAAACGGTCCATTGGTCTCTCAGGTTGATGTAATTATTAGCAAATATCTTCAAAAATCAGTGCTGCTATGTTCTTATGTACTTACTACTGCAAGTTTAGAGACAAAACTAACTCTCTGGAAATGCGTTCAGAATTTGGCTATGGCTCACAAATACTATTTACTTGGTAGCATCACAGCAGACATCAGTCTTTTGCATCACAGAATCTACTATTTAGTTAGATTGCATGTTCTCGCTGTCAAGGGTGATGTTTGTTGACTGAGAATAACGTAAAAAGTTACAAAAATATGTTTACACTTTTTTTTGTTTTAAAGGTAGCTTAAAGGAAGGAACATGTATTTTGTGACTGTTCATCAATGTTATCTGAATTTATAAGCCATATATGTCTTGGTGTACAAGTGGAAGGGATGTAATTTACAAAGGTAAACTATATAAAATGTAAACTCTAATTTTTTCCTGTAAAATTTTTTTGTTTACAATTTTTTTTGTACATTAATTTTTTTTATTCTGTACATTATGTTTTATTTCCAAAGTAGGCAGTCTTTTGCTCATACAGAAGTCCCATGAACCATCTGCTGGACTGAGGATGTTAGATAAAGATTGGATTACACGAACAGTCACAACTAGAAATCAAGAGGTGTTTGACAAATCAAGTTCTGGCTAATTCCCATTATACCTGTTTGTAACAGTGATCCGCAGCAGTCTGCCTAGTTTGCTTGAGACCAGTTTTGAATGAGGGGCCTCTTTCATCGGGTATTGTCTAAAAAGCTAAAGGCAGGAACCCTCCCTCACAGCCCGCCTTTTAGTTTCACACTGATGTGTCAAACACATGATGAACTTGCTTCATTCATGGCTGCCTTTCGTGATCCGAGTACAAAAAAAAAATGAGTTAACTGAACTGGATCGAATTAGCTTGGTGAAAACCAAGAATGTCTCTATTTAATGAAGTGTGGCGTTAATTTGGGATATCTTTCTTTTGGGACTGTTTCCTCATGTTAGACAAGATATAGAATAATACGGTCTGACTGCTCAACTGAGTGACTTTCTGAAAGGTTAAAAAAGCAAGATCTTTCATTGCCTTGAATGACTTTATAGTTTCTGTGAAATAAGTTCTAGGACTTCTCTTCATAGCAGCAGCTTAAAAGAAAAGCAGCATTTCTGACTATGAAAAATTACATCTGAAAATTAGAAATATAAATCACTGGCAATAACGACTAATTTTTTTCTTTTTAGCTAAAAAACCTGCAATCATTTCCGCGACATTGCGCACATTATAACTGCAATTACAAAAGAGCACATCTGTATATTTTACGTGAAGCAATTTGAATAGACCTGCAAAAAATGAAAAACTGTTTAACAAAGTATTCCCCAATAAAACCCCAAACTTCATGGATACTCTTACCCATATTTTAAAGAGATACATGGAAAATATACTGCTGCTCAAGGAATAAAACAGGTGCTGAGATTTCATGTAACAATTTTTAAATCAGATTGTCTGCTAAGTAAGGTGGGAGCTCCGTGGCCTTGCTGAGACCCGCAGCGTTTCCCGCCAGGGATTCAACCCCAAGGTGAGTGTGAGGAGATGCAGGCTCTCACCACCGTACCTGTAACTCACTGTCTGAGGACCAAGTAATACCTCAAAAGAAAATACTGTAAAATTATGAATGCATACAGTTGAGGGAGTTGCATGTCTGGTGTACTGAGATTCATGAGAGCGTTTATTTTTTAATTTAAATTTCATTTTTAACTTTACACCCCTAAAGTTACCATCTCACTTGTTTACTGGTAATAGCTTAAACACGTCTCTAGGACTACAGCCCACATGCTATACAACCATCATAAGCCTCCTTTGACCAGCCATTTTCTTGACTTCCTAAGTGCATTCTGGAATCATTGATCTAAGCAATTACCAAAAAAATGTCATTTTTCACTGTGTTACAATCACAGTTCATAGTGATAGCGCTCGTTATAGTCCCATCTCTGTTTTTTCCCCAGAGTTTGATAAATTGGCAGCAAACTTTTGCTATGGAAGCACGAAAAAAAATATTTTCACAGCTTCGGAAAAAAGTTTCTTTGTGTTTTTGAGTTTTTTTTGAGTGCAGTTTACTGTGATCAGTGATTGGAAAAAAAATGGCATTGTAGGATTCTCTAATTATTTTTTCTCAATTATGCCCAAACTAAATTTGCTCAGTTTACAAGTAAAAAGGCGTTTCTTTTCGAACAAATGGACTTTCTGCCAACCCACTCTGAGAACTACAGTCATACTGGGTTTCTCTGGGTCATCATCATTAACACTGTGTGTAACTCCCAGGCCGTTATATCCGAGTCTAACGCCTCCTCACTGGACATACCTTCCAACTTACACAAACTGGCTTGACTACTCCTCTTCCTGCTCACTGAAGAGAGCTTGGCTACTTTCTTCTTCCTGTGGCCCTCACCATCTCAAGGAATCAAGTAATTTTCCAACTCTTCCACTTATCCAGACAGGACAAGAAGCCCCCCTCTCCACCACTGTGGAGTCTCATGTGCCTCAAGGTGATGTCCCAGGTCCCATAATGATTTTTAACAGTTTGTCTCATAACTAATAAACTTTCATTCACTCTGATCACCCTCAAGAAAGTTAAGAATTAGTAAAAAGGAGGTCAATCACACCAGCACAGATTCAAAAACAGCTGCGGTAGGATCATGCAGGTGATACTGACCAAGCAAGCCACCCAACTTCTACCTTGCCCCTATCCCACTATATGTAGAATAGACTTTTTCAATCTAGCACAGCAATTAGTTGTGTCCTCTGTTTCACTCATCTGGAAATTCAATTAGTTTCCTTAAAAGTGACTTTATATCAGATATTTTTACCAGATTAAATCATATCCATTGTTTTATTGCTTGGTATGTAACTTTTTCCTTACATTTTTACTGAATAGTAAAGTTTGTTTGAATTTCTGGGGGTTTATTAGCTTGGATTTTGATTTTAGCTCATCCGAGATGAGAACCCTTTCCTATCACCACGTTGCTAGGGGGAGAAAAGGGATGAGAAATGAAAATAGTATAAGCTAATAATGGAGACAGACATACTACAATGCTGATTCTGTAGAGTGTTTTGGATGGCTATTTCATAATCATAGCAAGCATATTATTTTATACTTTCTTTTATTTTCCCTATTTAAATACATTTCATTAGAACTACACGAAACTCTTACTTATTTTTTCATAATACCTGTTTTTTATGAGGTAGTAAAATACTTACATTCTGTGCTGAGTATTTGCAGTTTGTACAGAAACTTCAACACAGTGGAGTTGAGTTTAGGATGTATCACAAGCTCAAGTTTATGACTGGAGCTTGTAATTTTGTCTCTTGAAGTTTAATGGTAGTTAAAAATTCAAACATTAGGTCCAGTGGCTGCTTAAATATTTAGCTTCTAAATGCCTAGAGATTAAAACAATGTTTAAAAAAAAAAATCTTTCCTATAACTGATTTAAACATTTTAGTGCCTGAACCATTTACTCTGACAACATAATGAATGGGAATCAGACTCCTAAATTATGCTGTATGGAAAGCATATTTTCTTAAGGAGCAAAAGCTTTTTACTTACCTTTTGCTGCTTTCATTAGTTATACGATCGTTGTACTATATACTATTGGAAATTAAAACTAGGATTTTTACATTAACCATTACTATTCAAAATATTGAAGTCTTCTATGTTAACTTGACATCCTGTAAAATATCCATTATACCAATAAGTTCAGTGAGCTTCCAGGTTTTTTCCTTTAATATGGAACTTCCGTGTACAGGCAATTAGCAAAGCTCTACCATGTTCATTTTCCATTACAGCTGAAATATTCATACTCCTACTTCCCAGTCTTTGCACTGATTCTTATTACATTGCTTATACATTTATCTTTGGATTCTCACAACACATATCAAACCCTTGAAATATTAGGATGCAATTTAAGTTATTACCAATGTACTAGAAAAACAAAAGAAATGAATAAAATCAGATACAGTTAATGAAATTCAGAAACTTAGCTTTCCATAGAATATTACTAGCCTGCTGTGCCTGGCAATGCAGACATCACTTTATACTCTGAGAAGGAATGACTGTCATGTCTGGCAGCTAAGCAAGTATGGAGTAAGCATATTACCATTTATTTCCCAATCAGATTCTGGGGAACATCACTTAAGACACTTCACTATATAAATTGTCCTGCTGTCAAGTCATGTTCCACAGCCTTCTAGAGTTTGTGTAACCTCAGGAGGACACAAAAGGAGTATCAGGTTTTGTTGCTATCACTCCATTTTCTTAATATGACTACAAAGTCTCATGCCAAGAATTAAGAAACTGGACCAAAAACCCTGAACTTTGAATGTAAGACACATTTTTCTTGCAAATCACTTGTTCTCAAGCTACATATTCTTTACATAGACTCCTTTGGAAATGGTCTGTTCCTGAGTATACTACTGCACTCTACGGAGCCCTTTAAAGATGGCAGGAGGTTCCATGAGATAAAGAAGTTACAGTCTCAGAATACAGTGCTTGGTAACTTTCAGTTAAAACAACTCAAAGCATTTAACAAAAATTTGGCTTTATGTATAAACACCTTAATTTTGAAAATAGATACTAATTTGGATCCACAATAGGCTGGTGACCAATTCTGAGGTGTCTGATACTGGGGAACTGGAGGTATACACAGCTGCATTCATGAGTTCTATCAGAATGCTAGCTTTCTCCTTCCAAAAATGTAAGTATCTCAAAACAACAGCATTTGCACACCACTGGGCACATTACTTGTGCAAATTCACTTATTATTCAGGACTTACAATACATTCTAAAATCAAAAATGATCTCACACAGCATATTCAACTGAATTTTAATTTAAGTTTCTGGAAACAAACAACAATAGTTTCACATAAAAAGTTAATATATTTAAGCATTTAAATATTCCTCCTCTTACTAGGCAATTGTGCTATGGCTAAAAACCTAATGAAGTTGTATTCTCAAGAGACCACTAAAGAACTGTTATATTAAAAGTTGTGCCAGCACCTCCACTAGAAGACCCTACTATTAGAGATCTATAACTTAAACTAAAAACGAAACAACCCTAAAGTAAAATTTTATATTGAAATGTCCAGAACCATTTTTAAATGCTTAAAAAAACCCAGAACTAATTCTTAGTTCTTATAATGAAAGAGGAAAAAAAAAAAAAGTTCATCAATTTTACACAGCTTCTGCATTTATTAATAAAGAAACTGGATATAACTATTTAATTTTTTTTAATTTTTTTTTTTAAGAAAACAGAACAGGCAGTGCGTTCTCCCTTGGGATAGATAATATCCCTTGCGCAGCCACTCAGAAAAGATTTCACATGCCCTAATGTGCAACAACAGACAATGAAAGCTTGAAAAAACTCTTGTCACGCAGCCAGCAGGATGAACTTTCAAAACAATGGTCCTAACCAGACAACTAATTAGGAGTAGGTGATTGCTGGTGAAGAGTCTGCAAAGGTCAAGATAAACAGTAAGTATTTCTCCAATATCTCTCTAGGAATTGATTGCTCCAAACCACCCTAGCGATATCCCAAATACTGTGACCACTGCTCTGCAGTAGCTTTGGGCAAGATTTCAGTATTATTCTCCCATTACATGCAGTGATCTTTCTAAACTGGACAATAACAGTCTTGGCAGGATAGACCAAGAGACTACGAATCCTCACACAACTTCTTGCTTTATAGTTTCCTGTTACCTCTCACATACCTGTAATGTACTTGTTTTGTTGAAATAATGTTCTACCGACAGCTTTACCACATCGAATTAACAAATATTAACAGTTTACAGTTTAATTAATGCATTGTCATAGTCTATCAGTATTCTACCTAGACTACAGATAATCACAGTCAACTAGAAATGTCTAGTCAAATTTCAGTAGAGAACTTAAAAAGATCTTTTCATTTCAGGAAGAGCAACGCGAAAGACATGCTAATGCTGACAGAGGAAACAAAAGTCTGAAAATAGCATAGTTCACCTGATATTCTTTTACTAACAGAGCAATATACACTAAAATGTTGGAACAGACTTTTACAACTCTAGCATGCACAGTAATAAACTTGTTAGAGATCAACACTTCTGAACTGTGCATAAAAAAATTAAAAATAGTGAGTTATATTGTACACTGGAAAAGGATGACCTACTTGGTAAAGAAATACACACCCACTACACAACCCTTTGCTCTGATCAGGCAACTTCCAGGGTTCATTCCAATGGAGCTGTGGTCAGTAACTATATGCCCCCGACACATCACATGTTACAGGTGAGAGTGAAACCATTTAACAGTCATTTATCTTTGATGATGTTCAAGTTATTGCACTAATAACTTATCTTCACTGTGGTTTAAGCTAACAGATTTTACTTTACAACTGCAGTTGACTACAGCCAGGCACTTGGTCTACCAACAGAGTTCAACTTACAAGCAGCAACCTAGAAAGTCAGAGTAACACCATGATTTCACAAAAGCTTCTTTAACTAGTTGACCATCACACGTATGAAATTTTAATATTTGCTGAAACGTAACAGACATCAGCTGTTCTTTAGATTTAACAATTTAATGTGATCTGAACACATCACGGTTATCAACCTCACTTGTTTTCATGGAACCTCACTTGTTTGGTTTTCTTCCAGATCTAGTAACACAGATAAGCAATATCTCTGCATTTTGGTATTTCCAACACTGCATCCATTGGGAAAAATGAAACTGCAGATACTGATTTGTTTGGAACAGGCAACACTGGAGACGCAGGCAGCTCTAACAGCTACGTGTGATGACAGTATGTGGGAGAGAGGTTAAAGAAAATGACCACATACATGACCACATTTTGAAATGACAGACAAAGCAGAAAGATACAAAAGAGATGAGTTTAAGGGTTGGGTTGGGTTTCTCGTTTGGTTTTGTTTTGTTTTTGTTTTGTTTTTCTTTATTTTCTTTTGGAGTTCTAATTTTTAAAAAAGGCTGAAGGACTAAAACAATACAGAAGAAAATTAAATAATACAATTGCATTTTATGCTCCAACTGACCAATAACTAATGTTACAAATATAAGCATTATTCATAACTGTTACAGTGAATCCTAGTAAGATACGTGTTTCTTTCTCCTCCACTATCCCATCTTCCACATTGCTTAGAATGTAACATATTTACTGCCAGAACTGGAGATAAAGTACCAGTACATAGGCAAAAGCTTTATCTTCTTTTCTCTAAGTTTAACAATACTTAGGTCATGGAAGTGCTACTTTAAAAGGTTTTTTTTAATGCTTCTCTATATATATGTATACATATATGCATACATATATGCATATACAGATACACGCTTATATTGTCTGTGTATGTGTGTATATTTTTTTTATACATAATGCTTCTTAGAAAGCTCCCAAACACCTATCAACTCAGTTTCCCAGATCTGGAATTTGATCAGACTAGTAACAACCTGTCAGCTTTAAATATTGGACTATTTGTTTCCCTGTGTCCAGTGCCTAAAATCCTGTTAATTACCTAAACTCTCTTTCTGTAGGTCTTGTTAATTACTCGTCTCCTGTCTCAGAGGACCTTGTTAATAACTTCTACAATCTCTCTAAAAAGGTCCTAATAACACATTAAAATTAAAGATGCTTTTCTTTTAGCGCTTGTCAAGTGGTGTAAATTGAGAAATTTTCACATCAGTTTATTAGCCTACTGTAGTGTATTTTCCTAAACACAAACAATTTCAGAGAAATGATGCACAAGGTTTGATCAAGGCAGAAAACAATCCCTGTTTTTCAGGAGTACCCTCAATCTCTTTCATTGTGTTCAATACAAAATCCACGTGGCTCTTGACTGCAAATTAACCTCTTGAGAGCCATGATGGTAGCAGTAATTGTAAGAATGAACGCAATTTAAGATAATATTAGGTAAAAGTTTCAAAGCAGTGGATTAAGAAGTAGAGACAGAAGTATTATTGGCAAATGCTGGCTAAAAATACTGGACATATTGCGTGCTTTAAAATTCTTCATTGGCTGTACGATATAAACCCTCTGGAACTAACAGATTTCGTAATATTTGCAAAAACATGGTTTCTTCTTTCACTATGAAACCGCAGCATTTTTAAATTGTCAAGAAATCAGCTCATAAATATCTATATTACACTTACACCAGACAATAAACCCCCCCCCAATCTTAACACTTACGTAATACTGTATCTATAAAACCCTTAAAAAATACTAATTTATCCACTCAGCATTTGTAAGAGGTAACAAAATATCATCCCCATTTTACAGATGAGGAGCAGGAAGACTAAGTCATTTAGCCAAAGTCACAGCACAAGCCTTTGCCAGAGCATAGATTAAAAGAAATTAGGGGTCCATATTTTGTGATTTCCTGACAACTACTATTATACACAAACCAGGCAGGTTTTGTTTTGCTTTTCCAAAACACCTCTTAAACCTTCTTGAAATAACAATAATAAACACTAGTAATAAAAATAAATAATAATTTCCAAACAATCCTGAGATACTTGCTTATAGGAAAAAAAATCCTCTAACTGTTGCTGAACCACTTCTACATTTTTTGTATCAGCAGCTGAAAAACACGTGGAAGATGTATTTATCTTCATTATTTTAATTAGTAAATAAGAGTAATTAGCAACAGAGTATGCATACAGCCAGTTAGCACTTAATAATTGCTTGGGTGAAGGGCTGTTCAGCAACTGTTCTACAACTCACCTAGACATCAGTCGGTGATGTTGTTACGAGCTGCTGTCCTGCACAGCATTACTGCTTAGTCAACACTACCAAACACAATTCATTAGGATGGACTCGAGCCTGACCCAAAGCTCACCAAAGTCACTGAAAAGACTCCCACTAACTATGAAAAGACATAGGTTCATTGGTGCTAAGAACCTGACCTTCATATTATGCACATGAAGGAGTTGCATTTGGTCAATTCTTTTTGAGGGTGGGTGAAGAGGGTTGCTGTGTTGGTTTTTTTTCCCCTCCACTTTGCACTATCTCCAGCCTGGTCTCATGGACTAAATGCCCTTTTGTGGCTACAGTGTGCTTCTGGAATACATCTTCCAGTTGAGCTTCATCTGACAGGAATCCAGTTCACATGTCCCAGGACCATTCCCATCACTCAAACCAAGGCTTAGCTAAGTGGGGTTAACTGGGAGATCCAGCTGCAAAGCAAACTCCTCATCCGCGCAGAACACTGATTTTGGACACACCTTACTAAAAAGATACTGCCTGGTTTACTTGCAGAAATAGTATCCATCCAAAAGAGCTTAATAGCATGTTGAGTAAATAAAAAACAAAGTCTAAATTCCCTGTGTATGCTTTCCACATACCGACTTTTTTACTCAACCTCATTTATTTTGTGCCCAGAGATTTATACAATTCTTTCTTCACAGTATTACTAGTTCAAAAAATTAAAAATGGATTCTATTCAACAAATCCTCCACAGATAAAAGGTAAACTTAAACAGTAAACTTATTAAATATGCACATTTTGTATTAGTTTCTACTTCAAAAGAAAATCATTGTACAAGATACATTTGAAAGAAAGTGAACTTATTCTAAAATGGTCTCACAGAACATAATACTGGAACATATAAAAATCGAGAGCTTCTAACTTAAGTTATTGAGTGCTAGACATTATTCCAAATAGTTGTCTTATGGAAAAGGTCAAAATGTTTACTATTTTTAGCTTTTTAAAAAAATAACAGAAGAGCTATTTGTCTTATCAAAAGTTTATGTTTACATAAAAGTCAAGAACTAGTAAAAGAGACTCATACAAAGAGGGGGAACAAATGACTAGAGTCCTTCTGAATGGGCACTGTGATGAGCTTTTTAATTACAAAATAAAGAAAAAAAAAGTCCATCATGATTACCATTAAAGATTTATATTTATCAAGATCTGCTGCATTCAAGAACTTCAAAAGATTTCACTACTTATATCTAGCATCTGCCTGAATACATTTTTTCATTTAAAAAAAAAATTAAATGCTATGTAATTTTAATTGTTATTTAAATTACTTCTCTTTAAAGGAGCTTATTTAAATGGAAGTTTAACTTCTGACAAACCAAGCTACATCCTAACCTTACTCTAATCTAGAGAAATCCTTTATTAAATAAATAATATTCTAAGACTCTGTCTGTAAACATGTTATTTAAGACACTAGGAACTGACTTGACTCATAGAAGACGCTAAGAAGATAATTCATTGAAGTCTGTATGAGCTTCTAGCAAGCGAATCTTTTCTATAGCAGTTTCATTTCAGTTCATTTATCTAATTCACATCCGTGATTACTGTTGTTGAGAAAATGATTATAAGTTTAAAGCAGGAGTGCATGCATTCTAACCTATGAATAAAACTGAGTTGGTACACAATAAGATCAATCTGTTCTAAAAATCTTAAAGAACAAGATAACAAGAAACGAATTACTTTTTTTTTTTAAGAAAATACTACTGTGTCATTAATTAAGGAATCAATAGACAGGGAAAAGGCAAATTTGCTAGAACCAAAAACAGTGATTTATTTTACAGCCTTAAAATTCCAGTTTGGAGAATTTTAATTTTAAATTCAATTTCTACCAAATTTAAGTCATTAAGTAGAAATTAATCATTACCTTGAAAAAAAAAGAACTGTTAATTTCTGGCATTAATATACAGAAAAAACCAAGAATGTAAATGAATAAAATTTAAATAATTAACTGTGTAAACATTTATCTATTGGGAACAGTATATGTGGCACGTGTGTATATATATAGAAAGAGAGAGACTACATCTTCCTCACTAACAAACAAAAGCCATAAAGGAAGTTAACTGTGGGATACATTTTTTTTTTTTTTTTTTTTAAGGAAAACAAGTAAACTGTAATAGACAAACAAAGATTAAAATGGATTATTTAAATCAAAGTTTCTTATCAGCCCCAGTAACTTAATTCACTCTGCTTAACACATAAACTGTCCTCTTGGTGCAATGACTCGAATACACAGGAACCCAGCAAAGCTACAGTGAGCCAAATGAATTCAAGCGTCGTAAGTGCCCATGTGGGTGCTCTCATTTAGAATAGAATGGTCTTTAATTCTTGTGCTCTAAGACGTAGAATCTAAATCCTTTTTTTTCCCCAAATGGTGGCATCCACAGGATTTGTTTTCATTACTCACATTTTCTTCACCCTTTTATTTATTCCATTTCATCTTTCCCTTAGACCTGAAATCTTTCCCTCTCAAAATCTCACTCAGGGCAGTGTGATAATTAGCAATGAGCATTCCGTGAAAACAGAAAACTTTCAGGAAGAATCCATTCTGAAACACGAACAAGGTCTTCCACAAACGCAAGTACCCAAGAACATTCACAGTACGTATTAGTAAAATAAGTGTAAGTTCAAAATGAAATAAGAAAAGATCAAACTATATAAAAAGTTCATAACTTTTACTTAGAAACAGATAAGCAATTATATAAACGTATATAAAGCACAAAGACTGTGTTCTTCAGCACTTCACATTTTCATTCATATAACGTTCGAGATATCAGATCAAAATACAGCAAAAACATACCTTGAAGATGGCAACATGCTCGTAGGCTTGAAGTTTGCCATAAACGGATTGGTCGAATCATAATCAAAACTCTCCTGATGAGTTTCACCAAACGCACTAGGTGATTTCAAGTCAGTAGAACTGTCTGATCCTCCATTGCTAAGTTTATCTGACCTCTTGCTATCTTTTTTCCCAGTCACTCTTTCAAAAAGACTAACTTTCTCCTTTTTCTCTTTTTTAATTTCTTTTCTGATTTCAACAGGTTTGGAAAACAGACTTATGTTTTGATCCCATGCTGCTGGGCTTTCTTCAAATGGATTCTTCTGTCTTGGCAGTGTAGCAAATTTTTGGGGTAATGAAGCGCTCACATTGGTAAATGGGTCATTTTGTGCTTCAAGTGCAGTTTCATCAACTGTGCTGTCAAGCTGGTTCATCTTAGAAGTATCAACGCTTAATGTTCTTCTATGTGGAGATTTTAGACTCCCTGTAAACAATCTGTTATTAGTACATTATCAATGAGACATTCTATCACAGTTCATGACATGCAGAGAACCCATTTTAGCTTAAGTCTAGAAGCTCTGCAATTTAAAAGAACAAAAAAAGAACAGCTGTGGCCTTGACTTCATGGTTCAGAAATGTTTATGGATAGATACTACAGCAAATTTTTGTTTCCTGTGTAAAAATTTTGTTCTACAAAGAAGATAGCTATGACTAGTGTGTCATTCCAGATAGTAACAGTAGTCCATTGCTGCAAAATAACTTTGAACAATGCAAAGTATTTTCATTTCTTTGCATAAATCAGGTTCAGAACTTTAGTGGTGGTTTTCAACTTTTCAAACAGACTTTTATTTTTCACAAGACACTGTTTTGCCTAGAGTTCCCTCTAGAATGCAATGCTTCACTACAACATACTCTCAAATGAGGACATAAGAAGAAAAGTGTTAAATTACCATACATTATGACCGATATAACTTATTTCTTATGCTCAGTAATAGCAATTATGAGTTACCACCAAATATGGAAGTGAAAAAAAAACAGGCTACCAGCAATTCTTAACTTTTTGGCCTTGTAATTGCTTCATAAAATAAAGAAACAGACTTTTGAATGCTCTAATAACAGTGAACTGTAATTATAATGGCCATGAGTTTTACTCACCTTCATCAACTGAACCAAAAGACTCTAGCTGACGCCTGAAAAGATGAGAGTAGCCAACTGTGCTGGATTTCATTTTTTCTGAGGAGACATGCGATCCTGTTAAATCTGACATTGAATGAGCTGAGGATAGCCGCTGAGGTCCCAAAAGGAAAGGTTTTTTTGGTTTTGATTTCATTTGTACTTCACCACTACATACCTCTATGTTTGCATCAGGTATGTGAGTACTTGGGATGATTGCAGAGGATGTATCTGAAAAGGTCCCATCATTTTTTCGACCCTTCATTTTGTCTTTTAGTTTAGCAAAAGGGGATTTGGTTTTGTCCTTCATTGACAAATCAAACATACTTGCTGTCATGTTATTCCTCATAAATTGAATATTGACCTTTATTTCTCCTCTGTCTTTAGTTCTCTTCCCTTGTCTGGACTCTAGGCGAAACCACCTTAAAAGAGAAAAAGAGCAAGTTAAGTTGTGTTTTATGGAGGCTACTCATTAAACTTATTAGTTGGTTAATATATGTGGCCAGTATAATTTAAAATATGTAAACCAAATTCCATACCAAAAATTAAAACATTCCTGTACTGGAAAACTTTTTTGTCTATGTTTTGTTTTTGAAGAGAAAACTTAATAACTAAGAAAGCATGTAGCTCTTTGCAGTGTTCACCAATTTCAAGAACCAAAATCAACTCTGTGGAAGCTTCTAAACATCAAAGCTAACGGGTTTCACATCCACTTACATAGGAAAATTTGTATCTAATGTTAATTAGGAACACAAATACATTTTATTTTGCTATTTAAAAGAACACTTTATATTTTTCAAGTGGTCTTCATTTAGCGGTGATATATATTACCTGAATGTATACTATGTGGCAAATATTTCACTTAGTAACCTTTTCTCCTTTGATTTTGCTCAGGTTTATATGCTAGCAAACACTTTTCCCCTCTGCCCCTTCCTTCTAACCACTGGTTAAGATTAATGTCAACTGCACTAGCAAAGAAGTATGTGAGACCCCTGAAGAGCCAACTCTCATTTCGGTTCTGCACCTGCAACCCCTGCTGATGTTGACAGTAACTCCACGAGCACTGCTGGCAGACCAGTGAGCACGTAGGTGTATCTAACAGCCGTCCCTTCTTCTGTAGGTCATGAGTAGGACTAACTTCAGAAATATCTCCACAGGCTTTGGAACCATGACATAAACCCTCACTCCTTGAAAAGAGATCCAAGGTGTGATCATCTGTTTCAAAAAGCCAAGTGTGCTTCTTTCCCAAGTCCAACAAAGGTTTTACCATTATCCAAGTATCTTATTCATTCCCTATTGTGCTCCATTGTCCCATGGAAGCATCTGCAGACTTAAGGCTCAGTCTTCCTCCACAGCTTCACCTAAATGAATAACAGACAATCCTTTCTCCACACCCATCATCAATAGCCTTTTCCTATTTCAAAAAGGGCAAAAGGGCATATTTCAGATGCACCAGCTCCAAAGCAGCACTCTAAACCCACTGTCAGGAGAAACGCATGCACATTATCATGACGAAGTATCACGCATGCACAACTGCACATTATCATGATGAAGTAACTTTTGAACTGGAGACTAAGAAATGAAATTGCCTATCTGCACAGATGCAAAATTGATTATGCAGTTACACATACATTATTCAGTACTGTCAAATATAGAAAACAAGGTCAGGAAAGGAGAAAAATAACCCTCAATTTCCTTTCAGATTTCATAAATATTTTTAAACCTGACAGCTGAAATCAAATTTTCAGGCAGAGATACTATTTTCTGAGTCGAGAAAATACTTCTAAAACTGACCCTCCAAAGAAATAATGAAAGGATAAAGAGTATTACAACTTTTTTTGCTGCTTTGTGATGTCCAAAAGGTTTTATATCCCTTATGAAACCAGAATAGTTAAGAAGTATCAGACCTTCCCTGTCCTGGCACTGGACAACTCGAATCCAGACCAGTAGATCCAGAAGTTCAAACTGGTAGGAGGACCACTAAACCTTTAGGAAGAAAGTTTTTCTTCTGTTGTGAGGTACCTTCATTTATGTATTTTAAATGAAATGCAAAACCTGAAATACGTTATATGTCTGAAGAAGATGGATTATTTTTCCTTTTAGTTAATAACATTTCACTTCTAGGTAACTGATTCCAGAAAGTCATCTATAGGGTGGTTACAGAAAACACACAACAGAACCAAGAGTAAATCTTTTTTTGTCATACATAATATTGCAAAAACTGGAAGACAAGATAGCCTTTCTTTAAAAATCTTCTTCATACATATATTCTCTTAAAAAAATAAAAACAGTACACAGCTATAATGAGCAAGCCATTGCTCAGACAGATCTTGCTTGTGCAGAAAAAAAAAATCAAACCAAAAACCACCCTGAAACTGCAAAAGTCCTCCCCATGATTCCTCAGACAGACACTAAACATAAACATAAACATAAATAAGGCTTATGAGTGTTTTAAGAGGCTTAATAGGCAGAGAGTACCTCACTTTTTGACATTTAAATTTAATGGCTACCATAAGAAAACATAACTCCCCTTCGCCATCTTTCCCTCCCCTCACAGGTCTCAAACATTAATACCCTATCTCTGACAACATTGCTGAATTGTCACGTTTCTACTTAGGAATACAAAATTTCAAACTGATGTATGACACTTGCTAACTTGTTTTAGAACAATATCAAGACATAAATTCTTAAGTTTTTGCTGTGTGGAAGAAAGTCTTTTCTTTTAAAACTTAATTTAACTCAATTATTGACATTTGTATCGTGAATCAACAACCACTCTGTGTCACTACCAGTACTCACCTGTTAACGGCATACCTCCACATACTATTTTGACATTCACCAGGTCTGAAGAAGGGAATTTCAGCATACAACTAATACATTGCCTTTGCAGCTTGTACGTTTGTTTTCAAAGAAGACCTTGACGAACTTGACACTAAAAATAAGTTCAGCTGGGAAACCAAAGAAACTCTCCTTACCCTAGGAAGATAACAGAACAGCAAAAGGGACTGGACCTCATACCTGCTGGGACCAGGTTCAACACTACTACTGATTCCAACAGAATTTATCATAAATTCTTTACTACAGCAAAATTCCTCTGGACTTCAGTGGAACTTCTGTTCAGTGGAATGATGACTGCTGGATCAAATCTTTGTATAAAAGACAGATATTTAATTTTCATAGGCATTTCAAGGATGTTTCTTTGTTACCTTGGAGAGTTTATCTTGGTTTAGTTATAATGAAGGTTCCATATGCTTCAGCTCATAACAAGACAATATGAGAAGCAGACTCAAATCATGATTTTCTTCAAATTCAAAGGCAAATAATTACTTTTTTAAACAGATGAGAACAAATGCAAGCAATCCATTTGTGTGGAGCTGCACGTGAATGAGCAACTGACTCTGTAAATGTTTCTTATTAGAATCTGTTTCTACAACACATGGGCGTGAGCAACAAATAGAAAAAACAGCACTGTACATAATAGAAAAAAAGAATTGGAAAATGAAGTCCGCTCTTTTCAGATAACAACATTTGGGTCCTAAAATACTAAATTCCACTATACCACTGCCAATTTAAAAAAATTGTAATGCATTACAAAAGCCAATAAAACTTGCTATTTTGGTTTTGTTTACAGTACTTTTAGCCACAATAAATGCTCCATTTGTCAGGCTGCCATGAGCTTATTCTATAGAAGCCTGTACAAAGCAGGAAAATAGCCAATAACATACATGAACAAAACAGGGTGGCTTTTATGAGAGCAGATGCCCTTTTATTTAATAACCAAATATTACATCCAGTCTCGCAGTCAGTCTTTATTTAAACAGACCTTGTACAAAGTCTGGCAAATTTTCCCAACTTCAAAGGAAGCCCTATTGTCTTCTGAATCACATTCATACTTCTTGCTCTCACCTTCAAATGTTTTGTAGGACAACGTCCTCCATACATCCTCTAATTTTGACTTTTCCCCTATGGTTTCCATCAGAACAACTTTTGCTTTTTTTTCTCATCTGTTTTTGAGTGTACTAATGGGCTTCATCTGTCTTGCACAGGTTTCTGATCATTTTTATTTTCTAAGTATTATATAAATTGCCACTCTGTATGCTGATAATTTTTTTTGAACACGTAAAGAGAAGCTCAGCATTCAAGGTTGAGTAGGAAAAATCCTGCTGACCAGTCAGCCCTGAAAAAAATAAACCTCTGTCTGAAGAAACATGGTTATTTTCTAACCATGACAAAATTACTCAATTTTTGCCATACCTACAATTAGGGGTGGAAAAAGCAAACTCCCTTACTTCTAAGAAAGACAATAACCATCTTCTGCATACTATTAAAGTAAATTGTGTAGTATTAGCGGTACTGAACCCTTTACCTTAGTAAAGACAGACAGGAAGAGTGAAGGAGAAAACTGTTACTATAAATGAGCAAGTTATAAAATTCTCGCCGGCCTATTCCATCTAAATAGCAAGCAATCTACAAATATACTCATATTTTCAACACAATTTCTTCAATCATTCTTTTCCTCCCCTTCTGATTTCATTTTTTACCTATTAACTTGATTTTCCAACTCACTTTTGCGTATCTATACTATTCTCAGTGCACTTTTCATCCTGCATTCAACAAATATTTTGAAACCAGTGTCTTGTTTCTCTTCTCCTAATAGCAGGAAGCTGATGTTGTCATGTCTTATTCTTCAAATCTGCCACAGAATTTGACGGTTCCAAGCCTTAGCCCTCTCCCTTCTTTGAAATAGCATCACTCAACCTATTCCACTTGCCACATAAGGGTGAGCAGGATAGGTTGACAGTATGGGTAAAAAAAATAGAACAGTATGGGTAAGAAAAAAAAACTATGTAATTTTAATTACATTTTAATTATATACTTAAAACCTTAACAGCCTCTAAAACCACTGGGATACCTGTCTACCAATTTCAATAAGAATTAGAAATCTTCTAGCCAGCACATTCAACCTATGCATGACAGATGACTTTCTGACTCTGTCTTCTTGCCAGTGCCAAAAATGGAAAGTACTAAAGGAATTTTCCCACTCATTTTACTGCTTTTCAAAAACACCACTCTGCTTTGACTCTACCCGTAAATATCTATCGAGCTGATCTAATTTTGCTTTGCTGAAATCATTAGATTGCATCCAAAGATTTTTGCAAAATCTTGATTTTAATTCACAAATTACTGAAGGAATTCTGCAAAAAGCCACATAATCATCACAGCATCCACAAGGCTTCTAACCTTGATTTTACAGGTAAAATCAGCATCCTGATCTGCTAAGCAACTTTAACCTGCTACACAGTGGTGAGGAGAATTTTCTACACCAGCAGGTACTTCTAAAACTATCCTTATAAAAGATCATCAAAATCCCAATGATAGAACATGTCCATCAGCTGCCATGGGAAAGAAGTAGTTCTTCATCTTAGATTACTATGTTCAAGCTAGATACAGTGAAGAAACTGGGTTCACAAAATCCCACTCACATAAATGTCCACAGCTAATGGATAAAAAACAACATCCAAAGCACAGACCTGTCTAACAGTTTCATTAGCAGCAAATGCACTTTGAAAAATGCAGAAGTATGTTTTGTGATAAATCATTCAGATACCATACTGAAAGACTGCCCCAAAAGTCAGTAAGTAGGAAAATTAAGGCAAGGGGCTGAGCAAAGACTATATTGCGTATGAAGAGAAATGAAGAAAACAGACTATTTATTAAATTAAGTGATGACATTCACAAAGATGAACACTATTTCTTTCTGGAAGCCAACTGAAATGAGATATACAAAGTAGAGTTTAAAAACAAATACTACAGAGTGACATCGTAACATCACAAACATATGGGAACTGACACATATCACAACACCATTACTAAGGTGTTAGCTGACATTGACTGGAATCAAAGTAATGAAAGTGGTCTTGGTTTACTTATTATTTTGGCTAAAGACTACGTATGAATACTTTTATTTTAGAAACAAAGTAACTGAAGGTATGAGAAATAAGGCCAGTTATTTCAGTTGAGTGTGTGTGAAAGCATGTGTATGTGTGCACAGAAAATAGAGAAGTATTTCAATTCAGATGGCACTCAAACTCTGACTCAGAACTATGACTTATTCAGAGGATGTGCTTGCATTTGTTGTCAAAATGTAAATGCTGGGAATATTACTAGATAATTTAAAATATTGCTATAGTCCCATAAAGTTACAACTGGGCACAACTTCTTGTTTTCCCCCATAACCATCTTTCTCTTCTGTTCCTCACTACTAACCTTCCTTCATTTTGATTTTTTTTTTTACATTTACGGAGTGGTACCATGAAAGCAACAGCACAAATCTATATGGATCCTCTAGGCTGCTCATTATTTCTGCACCTTTAACAAATTTCTCAGTTACTACTCTTCCCACTTTTGACTCGGGTGGAACGAGTTTTTTCTCTTACTTTAACCACAACATTTTCGTAATTTCTGTTACAGCCTGCCATTTCCACTACTATTGACTTTTATCACCTAAAAAGCATTTTTCTGGTTTAAACTACATTTAAGACTCAAAATTAGTAAATAATATTTATGAAGTGTTAAATTTTGTAGAATTATTTTTAAAAAGGCACTACTTGTTGACAAGCACTGAGCCCATGACATACTATCTATTTACTAGTTGTTTTCTTGTTCATAATTCAAGCTGAATTCGAAGCCACCTACTCGGGTGCCTGCCTCTTGCTTACGCTGCTACAGATGAGAGAGAGGACAGAGCAGAGGCAGCCGAAGGGGAAACCTGTCCATATCCAAGAGGGAGGCTGCCAAGAAGGAATTCACATTAATTTGGAGGAAATCACACAATTTTCATATCTTTCAGGAAGCTCAGCAGCACTAAAGAATAAGTGCTGCTTAAAATATTAAAGAATAAGGGGTATTGATCGTGGTCAATCGTTAATTCTTTTTGTTTGTTTGTTTGCTGAGAAGCTGGTTTTGACTATTTTATATGATCAATATAAGCAGAGGAGAAGTATCTTCAATAAGGCTAAGATTCCTTCACTCTATTATGCTCAAATAAGCATTTTCTACAACACTGACACAACTTGGGGGGGGGGGGGGGGGGGGGGGGGGG
>NW_009637177.1:0-5333 GCF_000690535.1 Cariama cristata | reverse complement strand
GTGTTGAGGTATTATAGAAACCAGAGAGAAGGGAAATTAAGTCACAAAAGATGTCTCCACCAACAAAATTTCCATAAGAAGTAATAACTCTACCATTGCCTGCCCTCCTCAAATTCGTAACATTCCAGACAAGTGTTGCATCTTAAATCAGCTGAATGTACAATAAAATTAGCTCTCCAGGAAAGCTAATAAAGGAACGGACAATAAATAGAGTGGAATTAGAGAACAACAAGGATGAAGTAAATGCTAATGAAATAAGTAACATCATGGTGGAAGCTAATGGAAATTTGTTCTTCTATTGCTGTGTTCATTTAGCACACAGGAGTAAAAAAAACCCAAACAAACCTAAGCACCGTCATTAAGAAAAACTACTGAGAAATACTTGGGTAAATTAAGATGTATCAGTAAATGAGTATTTTTTTAATCCCATCATAATTAAAAAATTTGTTTTGATGTTACACATTGTCAGATCAGCAGTAGTACTAGGGCAACTATGAATCATAAGTGAATTGAAATTATTACAAAAACATATACGCTTTAAAATAACACATTCATTGATCAGCATTTACATTTAATTGCAAGAGCAAAAGAGCTATATTTATTCTGCAACAGCAGACCAAAAAAATTGTCATGTATTTCTCAGGATGAATTAAAAACTCCACAAGATTTTACTGCAAAAAGTAAAAACCACGTCAGAATTCTAAGATCTGAAAACTCATGCTAAATATACTTCCAACAAAGCAGTATCTCCCAAGCTTTTTGAACTGTTAAAAAACCTCAGTAAAATCTCTCAGCATCTGGAGCCTCGCTTTCAACTCTGGAGAAAAGAGCAGAAGTAAAAAGAGCCTGTCCATTTCCAACTACAGCAGAGATGCCAGAGACACTAATTTACAAAGTTAGCACAATGTGATGGGCATTTTTGCACCAAGACAGAAAGAAAATTAACTAGGATCCTGCAGATGCTTTGGCTGAAGTCTCTGGAAGAAATCTAGTACGGGACCATCTGAGCCACATCTGGATCTAACCGTTCCAGGAATTTTCACTTGTAAGAATTCGAAAAATCCTCAGTTTCAGAAAGAAAGAGAAAGGACATTGCGTGATAGCTCATACAAAATTTTCACTATCAAATTATAGTAAATATACTGCTTTGTTTCATTAACTCTTGTGCCAGAGCAAGTTTATTAGAACACCAGATGCACAGATCCTACCGTGAGGCCTCTGCCTGAAAACGTTACCGCAGACTATTTTTCTTAATATGAGACAAGTAACAAAAAAGCTATACAGAAAAAAGGATTATTTTTCCCTAACATAACGTTTCTGAAGCTGCAGTGAGTTTTTAAATTTATTTCTTCCAAATTATAAAATATGAAATTAAAAAAAATATACAAAAAGCCAAATGTCATACACCCCACAGTTCTTCCTAGGAATTCACAATCAGCTGGTAGCCTTCACTTCTCATACCTCCTTACTAAAAAAGCACTAGGGAATTGTTGACAGGGTTCAGCATTGTGCAGAATATTAAATATCTTTTTTGCAATACCCTGGTGACTCTTGAGTCTGTCTCTTACAGCACCATATGTACAGCTGTGTTGGAAAGAGGAAGCTATTAAATATATTAAAAAGTAGAAATATTACCAATAGACACTTCATCAAATAACTGGATCTCATTCATCCCCAAACAAAGCAAGAAATGTTAAGGTTACATCAACATAAGAAAATAACTCTGGATTTAATAACACCACAAGCCTGTTGAACATATTTGAAAGTAAAAACATTGCTTAATAAAACAGATTAGTGTTTCTGAAACAATGAATATAGCTTTCAACCATCAGAATGCTTTGGTAATAAAGACATTGGACTTGGTCTTGAAAGGCACTGGGTGTCTCAGTTCCCACACCATAGTCACGGCTAGGTCTTTGGGTCCAAATATATTACCCTTAGTTTACTGCCAACACAGGACTAGGAGTATTTTGTATCAAAAAAGATGTAATAAAAGGAAAAAAAAAGAAAGAGCATTTTGTTTGAGATTGCATTTGCACATATATTCTTGAAAGTTTCCCCTCCACCCTCATGCATGTACAAATATCGCATGCACATCTCCAACTAATGCTTAAAGGAGACAGCAACAACACACCCGTGTTGCACGAAGGCATATAACCAGACAACCACGATAACTTTTCAAAAACACTTAAACACTTAAGGACTCTGAATTATTTTTTCAAAAGTGAGTTTCAGAAAGGACATTTTCTAGGTTTCTAAGCACCTAAAGACACTGACAGGAAAACTGGACTTTCAGTGGCTTCCATCTCGTAAGAATTTAAACTGGCATTAAGTGCGTAAGTGCTGCCAAAAATCCCACTAACCACCTATCCGCACTTTTACACTTACATAAGACTTTTATAAGTACGGCTCTTCAAGCCTAACACCCATCAACTTTTAACAACATTTGCAATCTTAAATGCTGAAGTAACTTCTGAAAATAGGGCTTAGGCTGTTTGTAGAAATTTCCCCATAGACCTCCCATCTTCTGCAGTACAGCTCACAGGCAAAGTGCAGTTTTCTCAGGAAGCCCTGGTGATTTCAGCGGTGGTCTAGGAAACACCACTGCACGTTTAAATAGCGCAAGTTCCTCTCTCACACTTCAGGAAAAGAAATGAAAAAAATAAAGGATACCGATGAAGCTCTGCTAAGCCCAACTTCATATAAAAATTCTGAAGAGATCTGAATGTTTATTTAACTATCACAAGGATTATGTTAATTACCCCACTTACAAATTTTTGTAATAATTTTGTAAGACTCCAATACTACTTTTGCTAAAATTGGTGCAAAAGCATATGGCTCCTCAAAGCGAAAAGCAGTTTTGTCACTCACAGTAATACATCAATAATTTACATATTTTCCTTTAGTTTCTGAATACATATTTCTACCTAGATTTACAAAGTTTTTACAGTTAGTAGCGTTGCCACTTCATTCATTCACCTTTTTTTCTGTAGAGCAGCTAGGTATTTAAACTAAGGCAGTTGCCTACTAACTTGCAAGATTATTACAGCTGATGATTAAAGAATATTTAAGATGCACGTCTAAAGAGCACAGAAACTTCTTGATTCAAGTGTAAATAACAATTAAGACTGTGAGGCTGAAAGCAGTAGCATGTATTGCATCAAGATAACTGGTTTGTCCTTAAAAAAGACAAGCAATTAAAAACTCTAATACTTGACCATGAACCCACAAGAGATTCTGCAGGGACATGTTCTTTACTATTCTATGGTTAGTGAACATACTGTTTTGCTAAAAGTTTACTTTACAAAAAAACAAACAAAACAAAACAAAAACCACAAGGGCAAAGACAGCTTTGACGTGTCTTTGGTGCTCCTTCAACCTCAGCCACTGCACATAAGCAGGACCAGGTTTTGAGATGGTTTCTGTAGAAACAGCTGTCTGATCAACAAGACCTGGCTGGTGGTGGTGTATTGATTTCCATCTCCTACTGCCTGCTCCAACTCTGCTGGACGTTCACGCCTCCCCAGCACGGTCAATGCCAGAGAAACGATGCCAGCCTCTTAGTCACTTCAATGCAAAGTCCAGCATCTTACCATAGATCCACCATAACTAACAGAAGAAATACCAGACTTTAATTTTAACAGCTGAGATCTGGGCACAGTAAGGCCTTTCTACCTTACTGAAGAGACACTAAGGAGAAAAGGCACCTGGGGCAGGAGCTTTTTAACCACTGCAGAAAGATTTGTCATGGCTCATACGTCACTGCCTACATATAGCTAGCTTGGAGGTCTCCATGCTGTTCTTGGATTAATTCTGTGGGACAAGCATAGCTAAAACAAACACAAATAACGTAGTCGCAGGCATGCCTGCTGTACACTTACACCTATAGTTTATTCCCATACACTATGGAGGAGAAATTACACTGGTACCAGACGTCTTCGTGCAACCATGTCCTAACTAGAAATTACAACAATTTTACTAATTCAGTTGAAAACCCCAGAGACTTAGACGCATTTATAGTTCTGCCTAATAAACTGCTGTGATGCTTACTTTTTTTTTTTCCCCTTTTTTTTTTCCCCCCATATTCCAGTGCCAGAATTTGCTGGTAAATGGCAATTTTATTTGACAAAGGCTATGTAGGTAATGATGGAGGCTACTACAACAGCAGAAATTTCTCTTCAGTCTTCTCTGTTGAGGCCTGCTGTTCAGAGCAGCCTGCAGGATTGCGGCCTAAGACTAATCAGGATCAGAAAAGCACCGTGCTGCTGTTGTAAGCCTTCACTAAGTCACAGTTCATTGACTACTAAAACATAAATATAAAATATTTAAAGACACTTAGTTGCAGCAATTGAAGGAAAACATTTTTAAAGAGAATGACACCAGGCTTCAAGGGAATCTGAGTCTCATACATGGTTCAAACTGAGGTAGGAGTTGAATGGGAACATGGCCCTCAGCAGAATGAAGAAAAATCTTTAGAAAAACAGACTGTAATGAGTGCATGCTGCACACAAGAATTTGTCAAAAAATGTTAATGTTATTGACAGTCCTTCCCTGTGCAGGGTGACCACTGTGATTACAGTAAGCTTCTCTCTGGAAGAGGTCAGGCCACAATGACATAACTGTATATGTCAGGGGCTTTGAACACGCGACAGAAGACAGAAATGTCCTAATTTAATTTCAAAGTACGTTGACAGTAAGGCTACTATTTCCCACCCTCCCCAAGTGCAAGCGTACAAGGAATACAAATTATAATGAAAAAAACCCAACTGTCACTTACTCTGTTTTCCGTCTTTGCTTGTCTTCAAATATATCATTCAGACTTATCGCCACCTGTCCCAAAAACTTGTCCAGCCCCACCAGCGACCTGTGCATGACAATCAGGTACAGGATGTATTTTTCTGGATTCTCCTGCATGAGTAATCCAGGGAGCTCGAAGGATGCCTCTTCTTTCCAGACGGGATCCAGGGTCTTCTCCGCCACCGAGGTGGAGTACTTCTCCTTGCCCAGCTGAATGATGGTGTAGGCATCGTTGCTGCCATTTTTACCTTTTGGCTTCAGACCTTTGGCTTGAAGGACCGTAACTTGCACATGAGTTGGGAACCACTTCTGGGCTTGCTCTGCCAACATCATCTTTGAAGATCGCAGCAACAACAACAAACGCAAAGTCTGTAAGTCTTGGAGTTACTGCATAAGGGCACTTACGGCAGAGACACCTGTCAGGGGCTCAGCGTCGTCCTTCCTCCGGCGCTCCTCGCCGCGGGTGGCACTCACCAGTCCTCAGCTTCCCCCCTCCCCACGCAGCCCCACCTGCGACGCCATGGCTGGGGGCTGTA
>NW_009637176.1:81308-97446 GCF_000690535.1 Cariama cristata | reverse complement strand
GAGCCGGCCCAGCCTTAAATGGTGACATTAACACAATTCCTTTTCACAAACCGGATGTACAGTAAATTGTCACTTTGTAAAAATCCTAACAACTGGTTGTTTATGACCTGATTTTTTTTATCAATAATGTTTTGTTCTTATGATAGAGTATAAGCCTCAAGTTTTAAGAATCTTGTTTCTTGTGAAACAATAACGTTGCATTTTGAGTCCACAGAGTATTTTTACACTGCTTTGGATGTGAGGTGCTTTCTTGAGATATGCTATTTTGTAAGTAATTCTTGAAAGGAACACAAAGGTCAGAGGTGTTTGCAAGAAGCTGTGATGCCTAAAGAGAACACAGAAATGCTCTAGTACATTTTTCATGTGGTAGGCTGAGTCAAATACCTAAGGTGTGAATCTGGGTTTCTCCTCCTGGGTCCTAGCACAAGGAATCAGATATTTTTTCATTCTATATTTGTGAAGTGAAATTCAAAACCTACAAAGGACCCACATGGTATTCTCTCTTTTGTTTACCATACCAGTCCTTGATGCTGACTATTCTACTGCTTACTCTAGCAACACTGTCTATGCTAGCAACCTGGTCTAGTGGAAGGTGTCCCTGTCCGTGGCAGGGGAGTTGGAACTAGATGACCTTTAAGGTCCCTTCCAAGCCAAGCCAATCCATTCTATGATTCCACTCCTGCCATTCATATGGTATTAGCACTGTGGCGTACAGAACCTTACAATATTTATGATCTCTTAATTACAGCAGTAGGTCATTGTTGCAATGCTTGTGATTGTTATCCAAGATCTAGGAGTAACGTTATGATTAAGTGACTATTGTATCCTTGCAACATTTTTTTCTTGAGTCTTTTTCATCCCAAGAGTGTGGACTTTGTATGTGATTGAAACATCTGTCTCACTCTGACGAAGAGGAGTTGCAAGCTATTATTATTATATTACCTTTGTCTGCAGATGAGACTGTGCTACCATTGATACTCTAAAGTACAGCCAGACACTTATAAAAGTTTTCAAGAGTTACTGCACAGAACAACAGTAACACAGGAGATTCCAATGGAAGCTGTCCAGGAGAAATCACATAAGTTTCCGGACTTAGTATGTACCTCTATGCCAGCATGCCTTGTAATTCCCATAAATGAGGGCCTATCGGAGTCAGCCAAATTACTCTGGCAGATGTCTGCTCCTTTAGTGTTGACAATCCAGATGGGTGGATTGTTGTTATCCAGTGCTTTTAGCAAGCTTTGAACAAGTCTATAAACACTGGCGCCGGGATTGTTAACTGTGGCAGCAGTCCACTGGACAGATGAGCATCAAGGTCTACAAAGATCAATACCACAAGATAAAGAATAACACAAAGCTTGAGTTAATTAGAAGCAAAACCAACGTACTTTTAAATTATCTTATTCTGGTGATGAACTAGTGCTGTTTTAGTCAGTTATGTCTTTCATGGAAGATAGCACTGCTGTCAGTGAAATATCAATAATTATGTGCACTGATATAGAGTTGTGAAAGCTTTGCCTTACCCAGAGTTATATTTTGTAAGACTCAGTTAATTTCCCAGCAAAAAATTTAAAATGATTAGCCTGGTATAGCCCGGTGTTTAGCACTTGTTTGGCATACCTCATATTTTGAATATTAAGGGTCGTTTTGCCCAAAGGCAAGCAACATCAGCTATCTTCTTTGGGAAATGCACTGCTGCAATGACTTTTGCCAAATATGACTTCAACTTGGTCATTCATTTAGATGCCAAGTTTTGGATAAAAGTACTGTTTGCAGCTGAAACTACTCTGTCTCACTATTTTTGGGGATGGTGTCTGCCATTCATAGTTGTATCCACTTTGATTCACATTCAAAGAGTAATTACTTGCTGACAGTATGTCTGATTCTCTGAAATGTTATCAGCATGCATCCCACAACATACTGTTTTCATTTTTGCTGGCCTTGCCTGCCATGGACATTGAGTTGTAAGTGACTTTTAAGGAGGCAAGGATTCCTTGCCCTTTATGCTGTACATGCGGGTATGAGGCAGCTGAATGCACATGCTATTTCTATACGTGATCTTAATTTTTTTAAATGGAAGTAGTACATATACACAAAGAATAGAGCCAATATAGTTTACAGCTTCAGTTGGACGACTCACTGCTACTTTGCATGGATAGTGATTCTTTTTGGATATAGAGTGATTTGCCAGTGTTGTTCTACTTAGGATCTGAACTCAGTGACAGATTTTGTTCCTCATCATCTACTGAACCCTTGTTTACTGTATCACACTTCAAACCAACTTGCTCTTCAAAATAACAGACCCGTTAGAAAGAAAAAAATATATCCCCAGCACTGTCTTAATTAGTATTAGGTAGGGATGGTACAATCTTGAAATCTCATCTATGTTTTTGACCAAAATGGAAGACAGAAATTGCATTTACCCATTACTAACCCAAGCCTGATTCAAAATTTTTGGAAACTTGAGCTACTAATCATTTCATAGATTTCATGCTTAAAAATTGCTGTTTAATGACGTTTTAGTCATTAGCTATTTTTTTGAACTGCTAAGATTGGATTCAGTTGAACTTATTTGCAATTTCTAAGATATTATGAATATGCAGTCATAATCAAGAATTGGTTGCCACTACCTGTTGATTCAGAGATAACATCTATAATTACAATAATTAATTTTAAATAAACATACTAGGCAATTCCTGACAAGGAATAAACAGGTTTTAAGATCAGATTTTATCATAAAATCTATAAATTCCTGCCTGCTGGAAGGGTAACACAGCAGGTCACAAGCAGTCCAGGAGACATCTGGAGTGCACTGATGATGACTTAACACAGGTTGACTGAAGAGCTGATGAGGGGAAGCACTCTGATGGACCTGGTACCAGTAATTAGGAACTGGATGTGAAGACTGGGGTGGCCTTGGCTGCAGTGACCAAGAAATAGTGGAGTTCAAGATCCCGAGAGAAGAGAATAGGGCAAATAGGACAATAACTTTGAATTTCAGAAGAGCAAACTTTGCTCTGTTCAGCGTTCTTGGGACAAACCTGTGGAATGAAGTCCTTGAGTGAAGAAGGGTCCGGGATTGCCGAGTTACCTCCTTGAAACTCAAGATTTGTCTATCTGAAAGTCAAAGGAAAGTGGAAGGAGACCTGTGTTGATCAACAAGTTCCTGGCAAAACTCAAACATAATCATAAAGGAGTAGAAGTAGGAACCTGGGAGACTATAGAAAGATGCTGTCTGAATGTGTGGGGACCAGCTTAGAAAAACCAAAGACCAGATGGAGTTGAATCTGATGAGGGGTGCAAAGGGCAAAACCGAGTTCTATAGCTTTATCAGCAGAAAAAGGAAGAATTTGGAAAATGCGAGTCTGCTGCTAAATGGGGCAGGGGACTGGGCACCAAAGGTCATAAAAATGCTAGCGTACTCAATGCTGGTTTTGCCTCAGTCTCTAGTGATAGGATTTACATTCAAGAATTCCATGTCCTTGAGTCCAGAGGGACCATCTGGAGTAATAAGGACTTTGCTTTAGTAGAGGAGAATCAGGTTAGGGGGCATTTAAACAAAGCAGACATACATAAGGGGGGGTGTCCCTGGTTTGAGCAGTGGGTTGGACTAGAAGATCTCATGAGATCCATTTCAACCTCAGTCATTCTGTGATTTATAATTCTGAATTCACTTTTACATCTCAGTGGAATCGCGTGTTTTCTAAATTTACATTTCCCTAAACATTAGTATACTATTAGCTTAACTTTCTTTTAATTTATATCTCCTCCTCAGCAGATGTATATTTAATCTGCATTGTCTACTTGGTTTATTAGCTCATCTACTAAAGAATCTGGAATATTCAACAAAAATGCTTTCTTCAGGAAGTGAAAGTGAGTGGAAACAAGTGTAATAACAACATGATTTGTAAGTGATCAGAGTGAACTGGTTTTCTTTCTGAATATTGTTCATTAACTTAATGAATAAGAGTCTGAGTTTAACATTTAGCATAAGTATTTTTAATGTCAAGTAATTAACTTGTTCTTTCTGTCTTGCAAGTCAAAAATATCTGTCTTGCAATATCACGGCTTTTTACAAGAACAATTTTAATCATTAACAACTTTTCTCAGTTTGTATTTGTGACTTCTACTTCATACACATTTATAATGACTTTTAATTTTAAAATGTAACTATGTTAATGTATTTTATGTTAATATGTTTAATAAAGATAGAAAATTCCAGAAAATGTAATACAAGACTTTTGAAAAGGAAATGTTATATTTATTGGGGAAAAATGATGGAGAGCCATATATATAGCCATATATTCATTGGTGGAAAATGATGGAGAGCTATTTTTATTTCATAGTTAATGAATGGGCAATAGATGCGTATTTATTACGTTCCACAGGATTGTTAAGCGTGAATAGAAAGAGAAGTTGGAGAAAATACAGAGAAGTCAACTCATGTGGTATAGTTCCACACCTCTTGATAGTTTTGTACAAAGATGGTAGCCTACTTGACTTCTGAATGTGACTTAACTTCTGATTTATGCATAGTGTGTAATATTGGCTCTAAACTGAATATATATGTCATCAAAATCATGGAGTAATATGTGAAGAATGGTGTGGTAAGATATGAAGATGTCCAGGGTAGGTGATAAACTGGTTCATTTGCCTCCTCACATTTGAAGTTGAAAAAGTGGAAAATAAAGTTTCTTACCATTATTATGATATTTTTATAGTGAACTAGTGCTTAAGAGCACTTACATATTACTCCTTATTTGGCACTCCCCTTGCACCATCATTTCTGATTACATAATGTCTTGAATATTTTTGTAGATGAAGTCATAGATAATCTTGAAAACCAACAGTGTTTTGATGTTAGAAAAATGTATCAATTGCAATCATCTGGATTTTTTCCTGTTGTTGAATTTTCTTTCATAAACAGGCAAACATTTCTAGAATGGTAAGGAAATTGTTTATCATCAGCATACTAAAATGGGTACAAAAGCTAAACAGTTACATATGACATTGATTATATTGAATAAGATCGTCCCTGCAGTATTTGCCACATGATGATGGTGCAAAATCATGCTTCCGATGACGTACTTAATTGCAGTCCTTTAAATAATTTTTCATTAGAAATAGGCAAGCTCTACATTTTGCTAGGTATTGTCACTAACTTTACATTTTTTTGTAAGAGCTGAAGTACTTAATGAAAAATTGGTTTTAATTATTAAGAGAAGCTTATATAACATTTCCTTCCCATTTTAAATGCTAACTTGTTACTTGTAGTCATTTAGAGATTAAGCTTGTCAAATCAGTAAGCATTTTATCAACCAAAAGAGATCACTGACATTAAACTTATAAAGAAAGAGACTTAGACATATACTTGCTTTAGGAAACAGCAGAATTTGGCTATCAGATAATGAAGTAGAATAGTGAAAATGTGGTGAAATAAAAAGCAGGTATATCAAAAGTAATTGTTAATTACAGTTTGAAATATAAAGATAAGAAATTTATGTTGATGATGTATTCCATTGTTTGTTTTGAAAAGTATGATATACGTTGAACTAAGCCTGCAAATGAAAATGCAGTGTTTTGTTAACTTCGTGTATGTGCCTAGATTTACAATAGTTTGAAAACAGTGGGTCTCTGCCACACAGAAATTTCATGTGTGGGATGTTGAGGTCTTATACCTTCACAAATATCAAATCCATGACTTATATAAGTAGTGTCATTGAATACATTCTGTATATACCATCTGCTACAGAACAATTATTTTAAGAATTAAAAAGTCTCAGTGCAACTTTCTTGCATTCCTTAGTCAAAATGAGCCAGCATGTTTAGTTAGTTAGCCTGAAAGAGCTCATAGGTAGAGCAGAATGAATATAAATGCAAAACACTTCTGGTATTGACCAGCAATAGCTTTTCATTAAAGTAAAACTACCCGTATAAATGTATACATAGACAAAAACATAGTAAAGTTGGTTATCTTTGAGTATTTTGGGACGAGGAAAGGGTCTCATTGAGATCTTTGCATCGACTTGACACTTCTAGCTTAGCCAGACAAAGAAATATCTGATCTTACGTGTTAAAATGTCAGAAGCTTAAAAAAAATGTTGTTGGCATATGACTAAATAGAACTCATCCTAGAGTTGGAGTATTTGGTATTTGGGGGGAAAATTCACATGGAGAAGTGTAAATGTTTCTCTGTCAAGTTATTTATAATACTAATAACAGCAGTTACTAGTATTAGTTGTTAGCTTACTGGAATCCCCAAATGCTAGGTATGTTAGTCTTGGCAAAGGGTGACAAAAGGCAGGTAATACAGTCAAAGGTCAGTAATAAATTTTGAAATATTACATCACCTTTAAGTGTCTAGCAATACTGGATCTTGGAGACAGCTGACTACTTTTATAAAAGAACAGTAAGAGGTCAGATATGTGTGAGTAAATATTATTCTAACTGTGAGCACTCAAGTTTGCAGAAGAGAAAAGGGATAAGTTTGCTGCTCTAGGCAGAAGAACATGTGTCCTTGGAGGCTTCCAAAGGGAAAGCCTAGAAGATCACTACTACCAGCTGGTGAAGATGGAAAGCATCAAGTCAATAGACTGGTTTGTGATTTGGAGATGTTTGTAGGTCTTGCTGATGAGGAAGAGTTAGGCTGTGAACTAAATGTAGCTTTTTTCCTTTTGAGCTGAGTTATTGATAGTACCTTTTACCTGCATGTCTAACATAATTTTTGCAGCTGAAGAGAGGACCATGGCTCCTCTTTCCTTCACCTTCACAAAAATTATCATCCTCCTCCATTTTCCTGTAATCTTTTCATATAAATGTAGCTTGTTTTTAAATTGTGCATTCTTTCCTAAGGTGAGTGGTTAGTCTGTAAACTAAAATTAAGCATGTTTATTACCTTCAGCATCAATGGAACTGTATTGTGTTTGATGGTACTCAGTTTGCAGAACCTATGAAAATAATGTACTTTTGAATTGACATTGAGTTAAAAATGAAGGATAACTCTGGAAGTTCATGGAAAATGGCTCTGTGCTTTTGAGAACAGGTGAGATATCCGTTCTCTCTTTGACAGATAAGTCTCAGTTTAATCAGAGGTTCATATAGACACCTATGGTAAATTATGAACTTTTTGTTCCCTTAAGTTTTCAAATAAGGAAGGAGATTTAATCAGTAAATAATGAATCAACTCTAATGCCTAAAATAAAAAGGAAGTACATGCAGAAATGTATTTTTTCTACGTTATGCCATATAAAGCTTGGGTCAGCATGAAGTATGCTATATACAGTTTTTCATATGGTGCTTGATAGTCTGAAAACTAATGAGAGATCATCCCTCTTCAATCTTTTCAGTCCCATGTGAACTATCCAAAAGGCTATACTAAGAGCAAGAAACTGCAGCTGCATGGTAGTTGCCTAACAATCATGTTTAAGCATGACTGACTATATATTCAGCCATTGAAAAACGTATCTTTTGAAAAAAAGAAATACCTGCATAGGTGATTAGGTTCATGCACTTTTTAAAAATTGTAACAGTAACAACCAGAACTCTATTTTTAATATAGACCATCTGCCATAGGTAGGTATGCAAGAGGTATTATATTTGATTTTGCATATATTTTTCTAGTATACCACATGCAAAAGTATGCTTTCAAATGTTATGAACCATTCATTAACTTCTACAGCTTAATCTTTCTTTGTATCTAGTATCATTCCTCTATTAGTGTAACATGCTCTGCTGTTTCTGTATAATTTATACGCAGAATTGGGGTGCTCTCTCCAATACAACATCCTTGCATTTTTCATAAGCAGCATTGTAGTTTCAAGGTTTCCTGATAATTTCCGGTGAGGTTTTTGTATGTAATAAAGCTTGTACAATTCTCTAAATGATTTCTGAATCTGCTCTAATAACTTGCCATTTAGCTAGCATATTTCAAATTCACTTTCAAAAATCTCAAAATATGGGTTAGATTGTTGTAGCTATAGGCTAGTGAAGAAACACAGGGTTTCTTTATACTTGCCTGTGTACACTATATCTGTTTTTAAGTTATAAGGAGAAGAGGTTAGAAACATTAAGATAATTTTAAAAGAGTAAATGAAAATAAGATAAAAAGGAGTTTGGAGGATAATTTTGTCAAGAAATTGCAGAACACATTTTATTCTTTGTTAATTCATTTGTTTACTACATAATGTATTTGCAGTCCTTGAAAATATTTTGAGTTTGCAACATTGTGGAGAATTTGGCCTTTTAAAATAGTAAGGCAGTGAGTAGTAACCCAACTGTAGGTGTTTAAGCTGTAAATGGAAAAGTTTAGAAGAGGAGCTGGAGCTGTAGTTAGCTAATGAGACAAGCTTTGAGCTAAATTCTATAACTTCATCCTTTTAATCATCACTTTCCTGATGTGTATGGGTAATTGGGATCTGGATGAGGTAAATAACGTAACTAGATTTTGTGTAATTTATTCATGGGGTTCATTTGTCACTTCCAGAAGTGAAATGTGTTAGTTAAGCACTTAACAAGGCAGTCAAAATAAGGCCTGTCTGAAGCATTCACAGATATACAATTATCACATTTTAACTAGAACACTTGTTATAGTGAGACCTTCCATGTAAAAGATACATATATATACAGCCATAAAAATACTTTTTGTTAAGAATTTATTCTGTGGAAGTATATTTGTGTTAAGTGCTTCTGAAAGTGAGAAATTACTGGTAGCAGGAGTACTATTCATGGAAAAGGTGACAAAGAACTGCTGCAAATGAGACAGTAAATAATCACATTTGCTTCATCCTGTTTAGAGAATAAAGAGAAAAGTGGATTGATGTCAACAAAGCACTTAACTCCATTTCTAACTTACGTACAACAACAGTATAGCCAGTGATTAATTCAGGCGACTGTTGCATTTTGCAGCACTGGTCCTGTGTTACTACCCTGTGTTACACTGTTCTATCAAAACCAAAGTTCCTGAAATGGTTTTTAACATCATCATGTATCTGTTCATCAACTGCTGTTGCATAACTGGAGCAGGTAGTATACTACAATAGGATTGCCAGTAACATTATAACAGCTCTTTCCCAGTTCCAGTTTGGTGATTTCATGAGTAATCAGGGAAATTTAGTGCAATGATGGTGAATATTAGTTCTTGTCACTGTCATTTAATTTTACCCTCAAATGAAAAAACTACATTAGCGTAATTCAACTGTAATGCAACCCTACACTGATTTGAAAAAAAACTGTTTAGCAGAATGCTGGGGAACAAGTACCTCTCTGACATACACCATCCCATTCCGTTCTTGGTTTTATATCTGGCTGGCTCCAGAAACTGATGGGAAGTAAGAGCATTTGCACTACATGTTTTACATGTGCCTCATTAGACCTGTGTAATTTATTCACCTGTAGATTATTCACTGAGAAATGTACTTGTGGCTTCGTATTGTATCTGAATAGAAGCTGAATTTATTACCTAACCTTGTCTGATCCACAAATAGGGGGCAAAATTAATAAAATGATTATGATGCTATTCTCCTAGCCATGGCCCAATGGTCAGGCAATTTTTATACTATTGGTTTTTGATGTAACATCTTTTAGTTTTCACTGAGTGAAAATAACACAGCTGGTCATGTCTCCTGTGAACATCCTTTCCTATTTTCCCCTTAAGATCATTGTATGTAATAATGAGATGAACAAAGAAACCTCAACGAACTTGGAGTTGATTCAGCACAAGAAGGGTGTTCCACAAGAAATTCAATGTTCTCTAACCCAAAAGGAATGCTAAAATATCTGACACATACCTGACAATTTTTAGACTGACTCCTTAAGGAAACGAGACTTAGGCAGTCACACTGAGTGAGTGGATTTTGTAAGAGTATGTTGCCCACTTCTACCTCTCTGCCAGTTTCAACCAAATTTGTCTGGAGGGTAGAGGAGAAGTAGGGATCTTGCAGATAAATAATTTCCTGTCAGTTTCTTTAAAGTAAATGGCTAGAAGTAGGAAACTTAGTGGGTCTCTCTAAGTGAAAGGCAAGCTTATTTCTGTCTGAGTTCATGCTTTCTTAGACTCTAGGGAATGAATGTAGATGAGAGTTCCAAAAACATAAAAAGCTTTAACTGAAACTTATAATGATGACATAAGTTTGAAGAAAACTAAGCTTCCTTAGTTCCAACACTCATGAAAGTGTTTGTTTAGGTTGAAACTGAGTACTAGTCGACGTAGCATCATTTAGAAAAATGAGCCTGAGGTGGAAATTTAATCCCAGCTGTCTCAATGATTTGTTCTGTGACATTGGACAGTTACTTTTCCTGACCCTTTTTTTTTTCCCCCATTTAAGTATCCTGCAGCCCTGGAGACTGTTAGCCTTCTTTTGCCACAAGGGCACATTGCTGGCTCATGTTGAACTTGGTGTCCACCAGGACCCCTAGGTCCTTTGCTGCCAAGCTGCTTTCCAGCCAGTTGACCCCCAGCATTGGGTGTATTCCTCCCCAGGTGCAGGAATTTATACTTTACTTTGTCAAACTCTGTTAAGTTCCAGTCTGCTCATTTCTCTAGCCTATCAAGGTCCCTTTGAATGGCAGCACAACCCTCTGGTATATCAGTGACTCCTCCCGATTTTGTATCATGAGCGAACTTGCTGAGGATATACTCTGCCCCATCATCCAGATCATTAATGAAGATGTTGAACAGGATTTCACCTAGTACTGAACCTGGTTTATGCTCTGGGGTGCATGGCTAGTTACTGGCCTTTAAGTGGACTTCGGACCACTGATCGTCACTCTCTGGGCCCAGCCATTCATCCAGTTTTCAATCCACTTTACTGTCTGTTCATCCAGCCCATGGTTTGTCAGCTTCTCTATGAGGATCTTACATGAGACAGTGATGACAGCCTTATTAAAGTCTAGGTAGACAATATCCACTGCTCTCCCCTCATCTACCAAGCCAGTTATTTCATCGTAAAATTTCATTAGGTTGGTCAAGCACACCTTCCCTTTCATGAATCCATGCTTTTTTGCTGACTTGTCCTTCATGTGCCTAGAAATGCTTTCCAGGATTAGTTGTTCCATCACCTTCCCAGGGATAGAGGTAAGATTGACCAACACTTAGCTCCCTGAGTCCTACCTTCTGCCTGTTTTGAAGACAGGAATGAATTTTGATTTCCTACAGTCCTTGGCCACTTCTCCCAATTGCCATGATCATTCAAAAAATACTGAGTGGCCTCGAGATGTCATCAGCCAACTCCCTCGGCTCTAGGGTACATCCCATGAGGGCTCATGGACTTTCATATGTCGCTCTTGTGTAAGTATTCGCTAACCTGATCCTCTTTCACTGAGGATAAATTTTCCTTGCTCCAGACTTTGCCCCTGATCTCCAGGGCCTGGGATTCTGGAAGGCTACTCTTGCTGGTAAAGACTTTGGGGAAAGAAGGCATTCAGTATCTCTGCCTTTTCCATGTCCTGTAGCACCAGGGCCCCTGCCCCATTCAGCAGCAGACCCATGTTTTCCCAAGTCTTTCTTTTACCACTTTGTACTTATAGAAACCCTTCTTGTTGCCTTTGACATCCCTTGCCAAATTCAGTCCTAACTGGGCTTTGGCTTTCCTAAATTCATCTCTGCATGCTCAGACAGTGTCTCTATTCCTTCCAGATTTCCTGTCCCTGCTTCTATCTTCTGCATTGTTTCCTTTTTATGTTTGAGGTTTGCCAGGAGCTCCTTGTTCATCCATGCAGGCATCTTGGCATTTTTTCCTGACTTCCTGCTTATTGGAATGGACTGCTCCTGAGCTTGGAGGAGGTGGTGCTTGAATATTAACCAGCTTTTTTGGGCCTTCTCTTCTCTCCATGGCCTGATCCATGGAACTCTTCCAAGCAAAACTCTGAAGAGGCCAAAGTCTGTTTTCCTGAAGTCTAGAGTTGTGATCTTGCTTTTCGCCCTCCTCACTGGATCCTGAACACCACCATCTCACAGTCACTGATGCCAAGGCTGCCTTTGACCTCCACATCCCCAACAAGCCATTCCATGTTTGTGAATATGAGATCCAGCAGAGCACCTCTTCTCTTTGGCTTCTGTGTCACTTGGGTCAAAAGGTTATCATTAGTGCTCTTCAGGAATCTCCTGGGATTGCATATGCCCTGCGGTGTTGTTTCTCCAGGGGATGCTGGGGTTGGTTCAAGCCCCCCATAAGAACCAGGTCCTGCAAGCATGAAGCTGCTTCTCCCTGCCTGCAGAAGGCCTCATCCACTTGTTCTTCCTCATCGGGTAGTTTATAGCAGACACCCAATATAATGTCACCCATACTGGTCTGCTCTTTAATGCTTATTAATAAGGTCTCATTTGGCTCCATGCATTCCAGCTGTTCTGTCACATAAAGGGCAAGTGCCTCATCTTCCTGGCTTGTCCTTCCTAAAGAGCCTGTTTCCCTCCACTGCAACACTCTAGATCTATAATCCATCACACAGTGTCTCCATGATCGTAACAAGATCATAGCCCTGCAACTGCACACGGATGTCTTAATTCTTCATGTTTATTCGCCATTCAGCGGGCATCAGTGTATAGACTGATTTCCCAGAAAGGGTTGGAAGGTTTTTTCCATAGTGTTGCCTTGTAGGCACTTCCTTGCTTACACACAAATACGTGAGGTGATCCTGCTTAAGCTATTTTGTGTTCACATTCATTCGTATCACTCCAGGCCCTTTGTTCACCAACTAGTCCATCAGCAGCATGAGTGCTGGTAACTTTCTCCCTCCCTTGTCAAGATCTAAGAGCCTGAACCTCATCTGAAAACAGGTCTTCATTTTCTGTATTGCTGAGGTGCTTTTGAAAGTTTTACTGAAGGAAAGTTAGTAGGTCACCTATTTTAAAAGAATCTAATTTTACTTTGTCATTTAATGACATACACTGACAGATAGCCAGACAGATATATTAGTCATTGATTGGCATTCAAGAATCATTCATGTTATATTTATTGAATTCATATGTCTTTATCTGGAAGACTGGAGAGAGCAAAGTTTAGCAGATAAAATGATTATGCTTTCAGTGACAATTTCTAAATTGTTTGTAAACATTTAACGCCACAGTAGTTCATACATATCCTAGGTGATAGAAATTCACTTACTAATTTATATACCAGACACATCTGTAGATAACTTTGAGTAAGGATCTTAAGTATCACCTATGTCCTTGTTGGAAGGTTTAAAATAAAGAAGCCCCACTCTGACAGTGTGCTCCTTACTTCTCATCTGAATTTATTGAGTTTCTGATCAATAGTTTCAATATCTTTGTTGGCTAGCAAGTCAGGAAAAAAAACCCCCTAGCATTAAAATCTTTATCCTCCTATAGTGGAAAAAACTAAGTGATCTATTAACCTTTGTTAGACTATATGGGTTGAGTTTCTAAAGTTCAATTTCTAACATAAAATCTTGATTTAACTGCATATATTGCATAGTTTATTGTTGTAATATAGCCTGCATATTGAATTTCCTTTGCTCTAAGCAGTGAAGTTTAAACTTCAAAACCTTGCACCGAAATATATATTGAGATTATGAACTTCAAGAATTCTTCCAACATTGTATAATTCATTGTTATCCTGTCATTTTGATTTAATAGCATGCATAGGCTTAATATACCCAAAACTTTGAACTTGAAAATTAAAATATTATTTTTACTGTTGCTCACAAGAAGGCAAGTATTATAAAACAGTAAAGTCACAAAAGTAATAGAAAATGTGTTAAAAAAAGGGAAGGCATTTTTGATGTTCTGTTGATACTCATTCAAATACATAAAAGGTATGTTAACTCTGTGAAGTAGTGTACCATAAGCAAGAAAGCCACTGTTTTCCAAATATTATGTCATACCTATTCAGTATGACAATAGCTTTAGGCACGAAATAAAACTTTTATTGCCATTATTTTAAACTTATGTAGAAAGATGTTTGTGGTACTCCTGGAAATACTGCACCAAATTGCACTTATTTCCTAGATTCATATTGGGCTAAAAGAAGTCATTAGCAATTTGCATTTTGAGAGCATTGTTGGTACAATATGGTGGTGTGAGTCACCAAAAGCTTAGTGACATAAAGAATTACAGCCTGAAGGCAAAAAACCAGTTTGCCCAGAGTACTGCATCTGATTTAGTATATTATGATCAGAGATTTGAATGGCCTTTTTATATCTTGTTTTTCAAAATATGAATTAGTGCTGGTAAAAGGTACTGACTCGGAGTTTTTAAATGATTGTGACCTTGAACAAACACAGCGCAGGCAGCAGCAATTTGTGCCTGTGAACAGATGTAGCACAGGCAGTAAAATTGTGATCTTCCCTGCACGATTCAACTATATGCCTTGAATACAACTGGGCATATCTCCATTTCCGACTTACTGTTTGCTTCTTAGGCAGCCTTAACTGGGAATTTAAAAAAGCGTAACCTCCAATGCTTTCTGATACACACAGATCTTTCTTCAGAATTCTCTACGTATATAGTTATCCATGGAAGAATATTTGAAAGGAAGAAAGTGAACAGTAATTTGGAACTGAAGAAATGGAAGAGACTCCGATTTCATTTATGAGGAGCAAACAATTAATTTAGGAAAATGGAAATTTAGTTTCTGTTAATTGACTAAATTACAATATTTTGGCCAAATACAGATAAAACAAATTCTTTTGGCAGAGTAATAGACTTTGATTATACTACACTAAAATTGACACAGCAGTTCCAAGCAGTAGAAATTTTATCTAGATGGGGAATTTTCAGTATAAATAGATGTGAATCTGTTTTAGCAGCAGATAGTTTGGGATCTTTAAGCTAGATAAAATTACATCTGGAGTTTTGTTTACTGATAGTTCTTACATACAAATATATTTCTTATTCACTTCTTGTGGAAAACTGAGAGGAAATCCGCCATGCCAATTTTAACCTTTCAGTTGTTTCTACTCCAAACTGCATGAACACTTATTCTACCCAGTGTTCACAACACTATCCTGGTTAGTTCTTTTTTTCCTGGAGACTTCTTGTGTTTGCAGCCATACGGAGCATGAAAAAGAGGGAATAGTATCAGCTTTTTTAGCACAGGCTCGCCAGACTGCACAGTAATAGGAAAGGCTGCTGCTATAAACCACTGCTGCTGGGAGGCTTCATCTGCTAAAACTAGCACTGTTAAAGTCCAGCATTGACTTTGTAGATTCAATGATGTTAATGTCATTGAATCTACATATTTGTTGAAGCTTTTGTATTCTATAATCATGATATATAGTGATACTGCTTATAATAGTGCTACTTCATCTTTTACAATTCATGACTAATGTTTCATGACTAACTTTTTCTAAGCATAGGTACTTTCATAAGCATTTAACGGAGGAAGAATGTTCAGTGGAGAGCTTTATTTCTTTATTTTTTTGCCAGAAAAAGCACATGGCTGGAGGACACATAGAAACTTCTAACATTCAGAATGAGAATAGTAGCAGTACCTCCAGTATAAAACCTGATCGTAAATTCTTTTGAAGAAAAATGCTGCAATGCTGGGAAAGCATGTAGCCTTTAAAAACCAGAACTTGTAAAATTGAAACAGAACAGTTTGGAAGAGAATGGGATACTGGTTCCTACCTCGTATTTTAACAATAGTATCATGATGACTCATCAATACTGTAGACGGAACAGGTATGCTGGTTTTGGCTGGTGTAAAGTTAATTTTCTTCATGGTAGCTGGTATAGGGCTATGTATTGGATTTGTGCTGGAAACAGTGTTGATAACACAGGGATGTTTTAATTACTGCTGGGCAGGGCTTACACAGAGTCAAGGCCTTTTCTTCTCCTCACCCCACCCTACCAGCCAGGAGGCTGGGGGTGCACAAGGAGTTGGGAGGGGACACAGCTGGGACAGCTGACCCCAGTGACATTCCATACCATATGACGTTATGCTCAGCAATAAAAGCTGGGGGAAGAAGAAGAGGGAGGCTTTCAGAGTTACAGCGTTTTTTCTTCCCAAGTAACAGTTACACGTGATGGAGCCCTGCTTTCCTGGAGATGGCTGAACACCTGCCTGCCCATGGGAAGTGGTGAGTGAATTCCTTGTTTTGCTTTGCTCACTTGCGCAGCTTTTGCTTTACCTCTTAAACTGTCTTTATCTCAAACCACGGGTTTTCTCACTTTTACTCTTCC
>NW_009637176.1:366-80952 GCF_000690535.1 Cariama cristata | reverse complement strand
TTTGGCTTTACCCCTTAAACTGTCTTTATCTCAAACCACGAGTTTTCTCGCTTTTACGCTTCCGATTCTCTCCCACCGTCCCACCAGGGAGAATGAGTGAGGGGCTGTGTGGTGCTTAGTTGCTGGCTGGAGTTAAACCATGACAAAGAAAATCCAATTGCTCTATGAAATCTTTCCCATTTATGTTTATAGTTCAGACTATAGCCCTTATTTCTGTGGGAGCGTTAAGAGGATCTCTTTCTTCTACCCATTATTATTACATAAAATTTGTAGAAGCTTACTATTTGACATCTCTACACCTTACCAAATTTCTTGAAACATGCAGCCAGTTCAAAGGTGTTAGAAAAAAATAGATGCACTGCTACATGCATCATGGTCCTGCAAGGTTTATTTTTGTATGAATCCATTGTAAAAATACTTTAATGAGGAAAACTTAGTATTTTATAGGATTTGTTCCTTTGTGTTTTATAAAAATTATCACAAACTAAATTTCTTGCTTTTATGTTATTGATTCTTTTGTATGTCCTTCTGCCAAAGAATGTTAGAGGAGTTCTTAGATTCTATTGAAGAACTTTTTTAATGCAATTCAAGATGTTAAGATGCTTTTTGCCAAGTGGGATTTTTTTTCTTATTTATAAGTAACACACCAAAGAGCAATTTCTTTTTCTGTCAAGGTAAATCGTGGTAGAGCATGAAGCTTGGCACAAGCTTGTTCCTTACCATAGGTATTTTCACAGTTTTTCTTGCAGGATTCTTCAGTCTGAGAGAGAACTCAGAATCAGCTGATCTAGCTGCCTAAAGGAGACAAGAAGATAGCTTTATATACTTGTGCAAGGTCCTAACACCCAGCAAAACTATTTTTAGCATAAACTCTTAAAACACTTAAAAGAATTTATACTAAAGTCCTTTACAACATGTTCATGTGCTGGTTTGTTTTAAAAATATTTTTCAATTGATTAAAACACCAAAACCCAACAAAACCATAACCCCCTCAAAATTCCAATCTTTAGTAAATCAGCTTGGATCAGTGTACATTGGGTAGACCGGAGCTGTTTAAATATAAATTTAGACTGGGTCTAAATTGGGGTCCAAATCTCTTTTAAAAGTACTTAATTATAATCCCAAAATATATCTTTGGAACTTGCTTAATCTCATAGCACTTCAAAGCATAAATACTTACTCCTACTGAAGTTACTATGTTTTTTAAATATGCTGCTTTTACAACAAAAGATACTAACTTCTTTGTAGCTGCTTGCTGCTATTTACTAGTGAATCTGGATGAGTGTCAGAAATCTAGGAAGCTGCTAGAAATCTAAGCAGGAAAGGAGTATTTAAACTACAGCTGAGTATTTCTGGGCAGTTTCAGCTGCCTAAATGGAAAATCCCCACCAGCTCTTTTTTGAAAGTTCTATGTAAGACTTGTAACTGTGAGTGTACTTGATCTAGGTGAGAAACTCATTTTCTTCAAGGAATTTTTATTGCTTCTTGTCTTTTAAGTTTCCTTTTTATGATGGCAGTATTATGATAGCAACAAATATGACCATTTTATTTTTTAAATTTCCTAATAAAAGTAAGAGAGATTTGGGTTTTTTTCTCCAATTTTTTTTGTGAAATCTTGTGGTTTTTTTTTTTTCTATTTAACACTAAAGAGCTAGTCAGAAGAGCATTTGCACTGTGTCTGGCTATTTTGTAATTAGTAGAAGAACCTTTTTGTTTTCTTGGAATATTCTGAATTCCAGTGTGATGCAAAAACACTGAAAAAGATTGTAGGGGACATCATAGAATTAACATCACTAGCGATCTCTAAGTCAGCCATGGCTATAACCATCAGTGCCTTTTACTTTTGCTTGTATTTGCCTTCATGCAATAAATGTCTAATCCCAGGATTCTCTCAGATTTTGAATTGTTTTGTGCCAGAAACACTGCTGTCTCTTGTCTGGATGAATGTATAGTTATGACAATTCATTAATAAATAATGTATTTAGTCATATTTTGTGCCAAAAATAATCAGAATAACTTGTTAGAATGTAGATCCAACTCTTAGATTTAGTTTCTTGCGTTATTTCATCATTCTGACTCATTATGTCCTCCTTTCTTTAATCTTAGAATACATACATTAGAGGTCTATCTCTCTTTTCTGCCTGTAATAATCTTTACTAAGCAATTTTCCTAATCACTATAAGTGTGAGAATCAACTAAAGCCGTAAAAAATTCCAGACATGGTAAGAATAAATCATATGTATATATAAAAAGAGAAAACATTGTTTGATTGAAATCTTGACTTTTATGAAAATATAGTAAGAAACTTGCAGTTGGAGGAAATATTTTAAAGGATTTTAAAATAGATCATCATAAGGCATAATCTACCTTTGTCAGTTTTTCTTCTAGAGTTACTGTGTAGAACTTTGTCAAGATCCTAGGTAGCGCTTTTATTTATTGCTGCTGAGAGTCACCTAGCTTCTGCTGCTTGATCTGGTTTTGGCTGGCAGCATGGGGACTTGGGTCCTCAGGTGGAGGGCAGACTCTACACTTGTACCACATTTGAGAAAGAATCCCATGGAAAAGCTAATTAATTAAGAGAAAGCAGGTAAAGGATTTAAAAACCAGAGTTCATTTTAAAATCAGCTGGTTTACTTTTAGAATTTAGGAAGTAGCCCACCTGTGAAGAGGGAAGTCAGCAAGATTGAGCTTGTGTTTAAAATCTTTCAGCTGGTGGTATATGTAGATACCAAGATGGAAGTTTTCTCAGTTAAGCAGAATTACTTAAGGTCACTGAAGTTTTATTGCATCTCTTACACCATCAGCAGATGGAAAGAAATATTGTCAGGAAAAAACGAATACAAGGTCAAGTGAGCCCAAACCAAGTACAGTCCTTACAACTAAGAGGTGGGAGGAAGTTGTAAGACCTTAAATCAAGGTTCAGCTTCTGCTTGCATCTGTCAAGATTTGTATAAAGTCTGGTAGCACCTTGGCATTGATGATAGTGGAAAGACACATGCAGACCCACCAAAACTGATCTTTTTTTTGGCAGGCTTATATAATATCACCTGTCTAAACCAGGCATAGACAGCACAGAGAGGTGATATTTGTCTCAGATTTAGGTAGTACAGTTGTTGTCTCTTCAGCCCAAAGGGTCTGTGACATCTTTACCTGTTATCAGAGACAATTAATTAAGTGTTAAGAGGTTGAAACTGCCCCAGCAGTGAGATAGTTCATTAAGAACAAAGTTGAAGGATTCTTTCCTTGATTTGGTACTCAACTGCTAACAAGAATTGCATCTTGAACTTTAATAAGCTTTAAAGACTATCTGTTTTCCAGTTTGTCAGTAATCCCAAAACTGCTTTTTTTTTGACGGAAATTGTTGCTCTTCCCTTTTTATCTGCTTGATTCTCCTTAAAAAGGTTAGAGTCAGTAATGATATTGCTCAGTCATGCAGCTCATCCCATCAGTTTTAAGTAACATCAACTGGCTTAAATGTATGTTCAGAAATGAAAAATTCTAATCGTAGTTTATATCAGAGTTCTAAAAGCCTAGGTGATAGGCAAATAAATACTTTACATGCCTTTTGATGACAAGATTTTATTGTTGGTGATTCAAGTTTGTCTTAAATAAGTATTCATTTATTCCTAGTTTTTACTGTCCCTTTTTATTAAATATGTTTCTCTCTGGTTTAGCCAATAGTGCTTGACTATTCAAATGGAGGTGATCCAAACTATGTAATGCTCTCTCACTGTGAACTTCTTTTCCATAAAACTATTTACTTACCCAGTGATTCACTTCCAAAACTTTGTTTTTCTTTGTACAGAATATTATATCTATGTTTGGAAAAATTTCATCGTACCCAGTTTATAAGCTACAGACTTCTTCAGAGAACTCTCATATAAAGCAGTAGTGGTAATAACTGTCTGCACATTTATCTTCATTGTATGAGTGTGATAAATTTTGAGAGACTCCACAAAGGAGTTTAGTTCATTAGAACTAATCTTTTTTTTTAAAAAAAGTTAAACATTGCTATCAATGTCAGTATTTCTATATGCGTAAAATTTGGCAATGAGATTCAATTACTTATTTCTCTTAATATGGCTCAATATCCTATATTTCCTCCAAGATTAATATCAGTTCATTCTGCACCATGTCAAATTATGTCTAGGCCAACGAACACCATGTAAGAATACTTTTTTCTCTAGTGGAAAAATGAGATCTTGACTAATTATTTACTAGTATTTATTTTGCTTTTTCCTGGATTTTTTTTTTCCTTTTTTTTCGGTGTTGACATTTTCTGTGCCACAGGAAATCTCCAATTTTCAATCAAATGTACTTGTGTGTTTTAAGATAAATTGATAGCTCTTTTAGAACTGAGGAAGTTAGCTTTATTTAAAAGTAAGATCTGTAGCTCTCATTGGAAGTTAGTCTTAAGCAGCAGAAGTTAAGGAAAATAAAATAACTTTAGTAAATTAACTTAAATTTAAGAAATCTGTACTTGGGTGTTGTCAGATTGCAATTCCTATTTTCTACTAGCTAACTGAAAGCTTTATGTAATTTCCACTAACTCTGGAGTCTCAGCTCATATTGTTTGGCCCTTAGCTGGATTTCTTCTAATTTCTTTTCAATTTTAGTCAGAAACCCTATTGGCATTTTAAGAGATTTGCAATCTGTAGCAGTCATATTATACGAACAAGAGGAAGAGTCTGTGCTTGGTCTTCTGTTTAACAGGAAGGCTGTCTTCAACAGAAGTACTCCACTGCTATTGCTTTTGCAACATATCATTACAATCAGTATCATTTGTTCCATGCTTTTTCAGCATCTGTGAGGCAGCAGCTGGTTACTGCTTTCTTCATCATCAAAGTGCTTTCAAGGACATTGGACTAGAAACTTCTAGGAGAATTTTATTAATTTGCAAACACAGGAATATGAGTATTTCAATGTTGGTTTCAAATGTAGGTCAAGTAAGATGTTAAAAAATATTGGGGAAGGCTCATTCATCATGGGAATGTGTGTGCTGATCAAATACGAAAAATCTTCTTGGAAGCAATGGAATTTTCTTCTTATAATTTTGATGATTCTCCATTATTTTGAAGATGTTAATTTTCTTCTTTATAATTTCATTTTATTTTGCTAGGAATACCAGAAATAAAATTGGTTCCTTTAAATCTTACTGTTTTTAAATCTTCATGTCAGCATTTAATACATTTCACTCCTGGTATTTACACAGGTCTAACACAAATAAATCTTCAAACAGAGATCTGGGCACATTCTGGCCATCTCTAGTCCTTCTGCAATATTAAACATCCTGAAATTGCACTTAATTAATCACCACCAGCCTACATTTTACTTATGTAAAGTTTGGCAATTAACTCAAAAAGATTTAGACATTTTGATTTAGAAGGCATCATGCTATTGTTTATTTGTTCTTACTTGTAAGTGGGATTCCATTTTTATGGTAAAGCTATCAAGAAATGTATCATGAAGAGGCAGTTGCTGTCTGAGCTAATCGGCAACTTTTTAATAATAATTCAACATAAACTTGGGGAAGAGAAGATCCAAAATGATCAACACTTAAATATTTTAAATAGGTGAGAAACAGTGGTAGAGGCACTATGGAACATAAGAATATTAGATCATCTCAGTGCTCTGTCATATTCTTCATGTACTGAAGGCCAACCCATTGCAGATGTTGTTAACAATAGCTAAAGCCTGATACAGTCAAATATACAGCTGAATTGCTTTCATGATACTTTACGATGACATCTGTGTGCTATTTGTTACACCTAGAAATGCAAATTATTTCTTGCTTTCAAAGGTCTTTAGAATGGGTGAGACTGGTGATTTCGGAAAGAGACATAGTAAACTTTGCTGTTCAGATCTCTCCACCTATCAACATATTGTTAAAGCATCTGTAATTCTATTGCACTTCCTTTGGTAAATATAAAGTCAAGGAAATACTTTAATTAGCTACTATAATTTTCCTCAGAGAACCTAATTTATTTTAATCTGTTGTTAAGAAATCATAGAACCTTTGACGTGGGAAGGAACCAACCTCCCTGCTCAAAACAGGGGCAACTACAGCACATTGTTGAGGACCGTGTTGGGTTTGAATGTCCCCAGGGGTGGAAACTTCACAACTTCTCTGGGCAACCTGTTCTGGTGTTTGACTATCATTACAGTAAAAGAGTTTTTTTGTTACATTTGAGTGCAATTTCCATTATTTTGCAATGCATTGCCTCTTTTCCTTTCATTGGTTACCACTGAAAATAGTCTGGCTCTGTCTTCTCTACTACCTTGCATCTGATATTTATACGTATTCGTAAGATTTCCACTGAACCTTTCTTCTCACGGCTAAACTTTCCCAGATCTCTCACCCTCATATGTCAGAAATTGGAAATTATTTTGGAAAAGTGAGGAGACCAACTTTTGTATCTTTGTAATACAATTCTAAAGTTTATTCCAACTCCCTTGTTAATGTATTTTTGTTATTGCTAATAATTTTGTTATAGTTGTGCCACTGCTGATCCTAACAACATCACATTCTTCCCCCCTACCCACCTATGAAAATAACTCCTGTGTCCTCTGCATGTCTCTTTAGTGTGTAAAGTGAAAGGATATGTCTAAACATCAAATGTTTCTCATGATAGTTTGAAAAATTAAAAAATTACAGTAAGTGTCTGCAGTTGTTCTACATTCAAGGTGTAGTGATTAGTACTAATACTGTGGAATACTAAAGTACATTTCTTTAAAAGGTCTACTCTGCTTTTGATTTCTGCCACTAGGAGGTGAAAGTGGTCCTTTCACATAATCAGACTAGGAAAATCTTGTCTTGCTCAATGCATTTTCTATCCCTCCACCATCTGGGTTTTTTTTTGTTTTTTTTTTTTTTTTTGTTTTTTTTTTGGTGGAACAGGAATGTATTGTGTTTGGTTTTTCTCTTATAATGCTTCCTTAGTGTTTGTGGCTCACCCTGTTCACACAATCATTTCCTCTTGGTTGATAATCTGTTCTTCCCTTCCTCAAAATGGCCTAAAAGCATTTCCTCCCTTTGCCTTTTCCAGCATTCTGCCTGATTTTAAAAAACAAAACAAAACAAGTGTCCTAGTCTTTCCAAACTGGCAGCCTGGTCACTGTAGTCCTGAATCCCCTTAAAGCGAAATGCATTAAGACTACTTGAATTCAGAGAATGGAAATTGTCTAGTAAATGCCAAGAGCTAGCATTATTCAAATGGCCCTAGGGAATTATGCTCTCTTTTCTTACTAAAAGACTTTGTGAGAACATCACCTGTAGTTCTTGACCCTTTAAATTTGTCACTGTTGGTTAATATTTATGAAATTGCTCTTTTATTTAAGTGCTCTAAAATTCCAGTATAACCACTAACAGAAGCTATCTATGTTTTTCCTTGATTTCTTTTTTCAGTGACACTGTCACATTTCTAACTAGCTTTCCCTCTTCAAAGTTTCTGTCTCATGAATTATTTGTGACTTCTCAGGATAAATATTCCCCAATTGTATTAAATGCTACAAGTTTGCACTCTTATCTACTCTCCTTTATGCACTGTCTTTCAGCAGATAAAGGTCAGTGAGGGACAAGAAATGTCATCTCAAGTGAAAAAGACCAGGCAAAAGGCATTTAATCGGGCTTGCATACAGTACCAAGTGCTAAATGTCAAGATTTTTACTCTAATTCAGGTGTTTACTTGGGGACGTCTCATTCTGGTCAAGCATCTTAGAATCTCATTCTGCAGAAATGTGTAAGAACTTTTCAGTCTCTTTCTTGCAGATATTCACACCCACAAATGAAAACATGAAAAAGCAATAGCGGAACACTTTTTTTTTTTTTTTTTAATTGGAGTATACCTTAAAAGAATAATTCTTTTATGCGAATTGCAGGATATAAAAATAAATAATGAAACACATGACTGTGAAATAAATCAAGGTATTGTGGTTTCCTAAGTACTCAGAATTAAGGATACTGCATCTTCACTTTTTTTTTTTTTTTCTCATTGATTTAAAAATAAAGATGTATGAATTTCATCTCTTTTTATTCCTTTCCACACATTCTGGTAGTAACTGAAATGAGGTCAGCTAACCATATCCCTGCCATATGTTGTCAGGGAACACAGCAAGGATAAAATAATGTAGTAGAGAATTTATTTTTCTTATTCTTGATTCAAGTGTAAAATATTTACCACATTGTTACAATTTATCCTCTCTGTTCCTCTAATTTTTTTGCAGCAATTACACTTTTCCTTTTGCTGAAGTGTTGGAAGTACATGCCTCAAGCACACCAAAACAATTCTTTTTTTCCAAATTCTTTTGCTGGTTCCTGCCTTGTGCTCTTCTTCTTCATATTAACTTTTAGGTAGCATTTTAATTTATCAAATATAGCTTTATTTGGAAACCCACTTAAGTTAATTGTTAAATTCCTTTTTTTTTCTCTCTCCCCTTTTCCCCTTGCCTATGTGTTTACAAGCTTTGTTATTGTGGGGAATGTTATGATAATATTATCAATATAAAATTTTTCAATAACTGCCTGATACTTCAGATCTGCCTTGCATCAATCACATTGAGCCACAATCTATGATTTCTAATCAGTAAAGTTCTTGACTACAGTGGGAGTTTTGCTCAATTTAAGACCTGCACCATTTGGTCGTAGTTTTTCTTGTACTAAAAGAACTTGATCATGTTTTCATTAAATAAACCTAGTACTCTTTCCTATTGTTTTTCATTTCCAGGACCTCATTTCCTCTAAGACATCTAGCTTGTAAAATTGGCTGACAGGAATGTCGCCTGGTGCATGAGCCTTAGAACGTTAGCGCTCTAAAGCTCAGTGTCGCATCATGAGTGTGTTTTTCATAATGTTGGGAAGAATGACTTTCCAGTGTATTCTTGTGCACAGACTCAGGATTTTTCTTTTAACAGTGCCTTGATTGGTTGTTATATGTAGGAGCTGAATCTCTAGCTAGTAACATACAGAGAGCAATAACCTGTCCAAGTCACCAGTCTCAAAACAAGACACCAAAACTGAAAGACTTGATTTCCTCTCTGAATTGAATGACATGAATACATTCAGAATGATTGTAGATGATTTTTCCCCAAATTGTGTTTTTACTTACCTGTTACAAGGTTGATGGACTGTAAAAATATTTGCTTTGCAGAATAGTCGTGCTTTATGTCTTTCTAGTAAAACACACAAAACCAAACTCCAGTCAACCTAAAATCGCTCTTTAGTTCCATTAATACGAAAGGAGAGGTTTCCATTGATCATATTAGATTTTGGATAGGGCTCTTAGGGAGGCTTATAGCTGAATTATTTTTGGTTTTCTAATACAAGGAATATATAACTGAACTATTCTAAACTGCTGTCACCTACTGCACATAGCATATATAAGTGGTATTATTCTGTTAGTCAGACTTGCATCGTGTTTGAGCTGTCATACATTCAGCTATACTGAAGTCAGGGAGCTGCAGCTTCTCTCAAAATCCTCTAAAGGGTCTGTGTCTGTCATATTAGACAGTCAAGTGAGGGTGAAATTCACTGAAGCTCACTGAACTGAATATACTGAGGCTAAAAATTACTGCAACAAGTTAGAGAAGTAAAGCTACAGAGCAAATGGGGGTGGGGTGGAGTAGAAGACACAGAATGAGAAGGCAGGGCTGAAAACAAGCAAGCAAAAAAGGATTTGTTAAAATCAATGAGGAGAGGAACCAAAAGTGCACTGTTTAAGCTTTCTCAGAGATACTCTGGTCAGTCATCCCTGGTATACTTGCCCTATGCCATCAGTTTCTCAGGTTCTTTTCTTCTTGATATCACTGTTCCTCTTTCTTGGTCATCGCAGCCTGATACTTTCTAGTATGTGAGTTCCCACTCCACTGGCATATTTTAATTTCCTTTCCTGTTTTATTGTACTTAATTCTGCTTTATGCAAAATTTTTGGCTTTTGGTTGCTTCACATCTGTGGGATTCCAAGGGAAGAAATCAGGTTATTTTTTTATAGTCAACAACAAAAATAACAGTGAAATATACTACTGTATAACAAATGTACTAACTGTGAATATCTTCACACTGGCATTGTAATAAGTGTGTTTAAACTTCTAGGATTTCCATTGCTATGAAGGTAGAGAGCTTGCCTTGATTTCTGTGTTATTGAAAGATAGCAAGTCATCAAAATTATGCATTTTTTAAAAAAGTCTTATTTTAGAGAGCAGAACATTTTGCATGCCGAGCATAGCCTTGAGTATCTGCTGAGAATTTGCACCAGAGACAGAACCTAAAATAATATAGCCATAGAAAGTATATGGAATGACTCTGAAATCCGTGTCTGTTTCAAATTTCAACTACTGCTTTTGCAAAAGGAAAGAGTTTCTTGTTTGTCAGATGTAAAACAAGGCTTACCATGTTACATATATGTCCAGTTTAGAAGAACATTTTTTAAAGTTGAAGGTAGGTTATTTATAATTTTCAACAAATTAGGTAGTTTAGTCAGAATGCTCTGTGAATAATTAATTTCAAAATTTACAGTAAAAACAGATTTCAACATCTCCTATGCAGAATTAAAACAAAATGTGCAGAATATAAATTTTGAACTCAACTATGCGTATCTGTAGCATTCTGTTAAATGTTTAATATTTGTTTTGCACTACATAGATTCTTTAATATCACTTGCCTGTCAGACAATGCAGTTAATGGAATGCAACAATCTTTTAATGTGTTTTATTTACTCTGCCATTTCTTTCCAAGAATAAAAAAGCCCAAGCCTTTTGTATTTCCTTGTATGTCATGTTTCCTAGACCTCTGCTCATTTTTACATTCCTTTGGATAATTTCTAATCAATATGTGGAATTTAATGCAAAAACTCAGTACAGTGTTCCAGTGGAAGCCTTAACACTTCTGAAATTCCTGTATTTTATTTCTGTCTTCCACTCCTACTCTCCTAGTTTGGAAGATACATTTTACCACAAATTAGCTCCTTTAGAAATGGCATAAATAGCTGAGTAAATTTTGTTTGTTAAAAATGAAGAGTATTTCTTCTTGTATTGTTAAATCTATGTGTAAAGTATTAGAAAAACCTCCTTTTTTTTTTCTCCACTGTGGTCTTTTTATATTACAATGGGAGAAATTCCTCAGCACAGGAGTTGTAATTTTGGATTCATAGCATCACATTATGTGAGTGATAAGGCATTCTCAGTTGTCACATGAGAAGGCTTGTCACAATTTCTCAGTCCTAGATTTTGTGCTAATAGAGAGGTGAAGGATTAATATTTAAAATATTAAGTATCTACTAAGTTCATCCCATGTATGGTAGGACAAAATGACGACACTTTCAGAGGACATTTTTCTCCACTGCTTAAAGGGAAGGCCTGGAAACTAAAATTTTCCATGGCTACATGTAGGTGTGATGAAGGAGTGCAAATTCACAATGGAGAAAGATGGAAATTTCTTGGAAATTCCTCTATTTTCTCTCTAGTGAGTCAAGTAGATGCTCAGGTAAAGTTAGAAGTTAAAGTTAGCTAAAATGAATTGTAATATAGAAATTAGAAACCACTTGTTCAGTGTCTCCTGATGTCTAAAATTCTACGGTGAGGTAGGGCGTGCATTTGTTAATATGGATGACCAAAATTAATACTTCAACCCCAAAGCTGTAATTTGACATTTAGAGGTGTCCCTGGGTCAGCTGGCATTCCTCTTCAAGGTTCTACTGTGGATCAGCTCCTCTGCATGCTCTGGAACATCAAAATGAAAATTTTGAAAGAAATGTTTTTACCTGAAAATACGGCTTTGTCAATACATAATCTACACACATTATCTTCTATATAGAAACGTTTTTTCAATGATGAGCTTAATTCTTGAAATGCTCCATAGCATATTTTCCAAATATCATTTTGCAGCAGTCATCTCACTTTTTATAAAGTAGGAAAACATGCACTGCAGTTTCTTAGTTAGGAATCTGATCTTCTTCAGAACTTGAATTTAAGGTGAGATGAATGTTTTTCTTCAGTCAGTAGTGAGATGCTTACGTGCTTTTACTACTTTCTTCTTGACACAGTATGTAAACAAACATGTCATTACCAAGCCTTTAAAATAAGCAAAATCTTAATCCTTTTCTGAGCAGAGTGCTCAGAAAATTATTATGACAAATAATTGGAAGATGAATTTAGTGTATTTTTTCCATGTTCAAAAGCTGTCCAAATCTAATTTGTTTAAGCATAAAAAACCTCTGTGAATGCCATTAGGATTATTGATGAGTATTCAGTTTTTCATTGTCTCCTTTTGTTTTTGATGACATTGTTAAATTGTGTGTTAGTCTTTCCTCTTATATGAATACAGTTTTATTCTCCAGACACTGAAGACATTGTTTTCACAGTGAGATTTTTTAAAAAAAATTATTTTTTCAATTGAAGTTGGAAACTTTAATCAGCTGGTAAATTAGTGTGTACTTGCTACAGCTTGTTTGTCTGATGCTTTTGTTTCCCTCATAAATATATTACAAGACTTTTAAATCTTACCAGCCACACGGTGGTTAGAAGAGGGGTCTCAGTTAACAGTGATTCAAAAAGTATTGGTTTATTACCTTCTTGAACTAGCTCGTTTTACTTTTTTGTCTATTTTGAAGCTTTTGTCCTTTTGACAGAGGGTAATGTCTGTTGTGCAGTCCTACTGACAGAGCAAATGTTGAGGAAATACGTAGCAGTTGCTGATTTCTTCTAATTCAATATCACTTGGCTGTTTACATGATGTAAATTCTTGGCTTGGTCCCATCTAGGCATTTATTTCTCAAGAGATTATTAGGGAGAGATACAAAACCCTTTTACTATCTCTTTTGGTAGCTGTACTTCTGTGTATGTTTTTCCAGGAGACCAATGAGGCTACATTTTGGCAGGAGAGTAATAAAAATCAACCTGTTAGGAGTACATCTGTAGTTGAGATTGCAATTGAAACTGCCACATACAATTGTTTACAATGTTTGTAGAAACATACCTGGTTTTATTTGTAGAACTTGTTAGAAGTCTTTGATATCTGAGGACTGCACTATATGGTGTTTTCACGAAGACTTCTAGGCTGATGTTAGGATACCAGCTTACTGTTTTTCACCTTCTGAATTTGCAGTCAGATAGATTCTGGTGTCTGAGACCTCCGTACCTAACTTCTAGAATGATTTGTTAAAAGTGGGATAAATATATTCCCTATATATGTATCTGATATGTTTATCTAATACTGTGTCCAAATTACTGTAATAGCTTAATTTTTCTCTGAGATTACTCTGAAAAGTCTGGGTTGACTTTATGTATGTATTTTAGTACACAGGTTAAATTCTTCATCAACAGAGACTGCATTTGAAAAAGTGACTAGGAAAATTAAGACAAACTTAGAGAAACAGACAACAAACTTAAATGTATGAAGTAGCATTGTCCCATGACATATAAAGATAGATAATCTCTTTGTAACTGGAAAAGGATGTCATATTTCAAAGGCCTTGACAGTACTTCCTGTTGGTTTCAGTAGCTTTCTCATCAGATCTAATCTATCTTACCCTCGATGCTTTATTTCCCAAATCTAGAATAATAGAATGTCTGTAGCAAAATATTTGTTTTTAACAGCAGATATGAAAACATAGTTGGAATTCTTGAGTGCTGCTCTTGGTTCTGTTATGGACTAGCTGTATATTTTTAGCAAGTTAGTTAGAATTTGGTCTTTCACTTTTGTCTGATACAAAGTGATGATAATTCTGCTTCATTTTCTTCTCAAAAATACTGTGAGATGTTCCATAAGTAGAAAGAATTATTCATTCATTATCTCATAATGTAATTATCTGTACTAGTTGCTGTCAATTTTTTATGTTATGTTCAAATTATATGGCATACCACCTTGATAATATGTTCAGGCTTCAGTAATCTGAGGTACCATGTGACACATTTCTAAACTGAGTTTTAGAGGGACCTTTATCATAGAGTATTATATAATTATGGTTATCTTTCAGCTTTTACATTTTTCCGTTTGACCTTTCAGTTTCCTGAGACTTTTGAGGTTAAAATTTTGCAGATTTATTCTCTCCCTTAGTAACATCTGTAATTGTATGTACACTCTGAAACTGGGCAAGTAATAGACATTTCTGCGTAAGGGGGCAAGCTGGATAGGAAAGAATCCACTGTATTATTATAAATTATTGAGTATTGTTTTAGTCAAATATTGGACAGAATATTTTAGAATGGGAGAGACATTCCAAATAAAAGTTGTCTTTGTTTTTTCCATTGTTTGCCTTGATAGATTTATGAAACTTTCAAAATTTTATATTGCACATTAAGTGAGTTTTTGTGCAGCTGGAAAATCCCTCATATGCACAAGCTTGTGCTGCATACATCCATGTACTTCTAATGATTCTCACTCTTTCTGGTGTTTGAGAGAATTTAAGAAACTAATGTAAAAGGTCAGGAACAAATCACAAGATGCTAGAGAAGCACTATGGTGTCACTGGTTAAACTCTGATTTTTTTAACCAAGGTGCCAGGAGCAATTTACCTGTATCTGACTCCAGTGTGCTGAGTGATATTGGGAAAGTTGTTTTGTCCAATCCATAATAAAACGAAAACATTGCCATTCATATCCCACATTTGAGGATGTGAGAGCCATAAAGAGGGAGGTTTTGCAATATCCTTTGGAAATTTTCAGCTTCAAGCTAATAAATTACTGTGTTTATCTGCTGCTGGGAAACTTGAAGGAATAGTGAGCGCTGGTTAGGAGAGGAAAAAGTTTCTTTCTCATGGCCTAGACTTACTCTCACACAGAAGCCAGATAGCATGGAAAATGTTTCCTGAGATTATCTGGATGTATAATTATTAGAACATGAGGGATGGGGAAAGTTTGTTTAGCACTGATATTTTTGTACAAATAAATTTGTGCACACACAAAACAACAGTTGAAATAGAAACAGAGAGAGAAAGAAGGTGCTTACTGTACTGATGAATGCTCAAGATGTGCCAGAAAGGATAGTTTTAGAACAAGACACATAATAAATGACATTTTATGAAGTAATAATTTGTCAACACATTGGAAAAATACTTTCAGATGAAAATTTAAACACACATTTACAGAGTATTCTTATCTTGAATATATTGTGTTAGCTAAATGTGATTATATGGATACTTTCCAGGAAGCTAACTTTAGCAAATGGTGGTGGCAGCTCCTTAATTAACAATGTTATCTGAAAAGCAGAGATCCAGCTGTGTAAAGAAAACCAGAGAGTGTAAGGAAATTAAGTCTGTTGTTAGGAGAAAGGGAAGAACCTTACTCTATGAGAATCTTCTTTCAAAAATCAGAGAAAGAATATGTGGATTTGATGTTTTTTGCATTGGATAAGGAAATAGAAAGAACAAAGAAGTAAAGGAATGGGGAAAGGAATTAAGACAGCATATATAAAAAAGGTAACTAGCAGACCAAAATGAAATCAAGGGATTTGTACTCTGACAGGTGAAAGAATCAGAGCTATATGAAATATAGGAAGCCTGAAATTTATACTTTGTTATTTATTTGAAAGGCATATAGTAATTTAAATCCTTAAATAAAATAAGGTTTAAATGTACTTCTTATTAAATATTGTTGAAAAATCTCAGTGAAGGATGTAAAAAGAGTGTCCTGAGAGAAAATTAAAAAAGAATAAAACTCATTGCATAGCTTTCTGTTGAAGTAACAAAAGGCATATCATGAGTTAATAAAGAAACAAAATGTCGTAGTAAATCTATATTAATGGACTTACATTACATGAAAAAATACTTATGGACATAGATTTATAATGATTTTAATAATACCACTTTTATTAATGAGAAACATTTTAAATAGGCATACTTACAGTACATATTTACGTACTGATTCATGTACCTTACAGAATCTTGGCCAAAGACTCAGACAGCATTTCTGTACTGGTAATTCTGTTATTGCACTGGCACTTAGAGCAAATAAGTTTAAAGAACCAGCCCCTTTCCTTGTTAAAAGAAAACAGAAATGCAAGAAGACTGAAAGACAAGTCATGTCAACTAGAGATGTTCTTTATTTAGTGCACAAGATAGTTCCAGTCCATCTCGGAATAGAATGGTTAGAAAATGGGTTGACCATATCCTCAAGATTTCAGCAGTATTTCAGAGCCAGACTTCCTGGCCACTGGTGCCATTCTACAGGATACAGAAATACGAGCTTCAAACTGATACAAAGGAAAACCCTAGATGTCAGTGGTTACCCAGAAAGGCAATAGAAATGTCTCCATTTGAATGCAAGATCTAAATTTGTGAGATGCTGATGAAATTCCTTGACTCACTGGCGTCCTTGGGTAGTGACAGGGTTAGCATGCTGCAAGTTCAGCTATTAAGTTATCTTGATTTTGTGATTACAGACAGTATGGACATTGAGATAGAAAGAGCAAAAAGTGAAATTAAGGATGGGAGAAAACATTTTAATACTAACTGGTGCTGTTGCTCTGGCTGGCATAGCAGAACACGCAGTATTTCAACTAAGTTAAAAAGCTGGCTAAAAAAGATAAATGCTGTTTAGATAGAACAAGAACAGCAGGAAATGTGTTTGTTAGTAAGTTATATTTGCAGAAAAGGCTAATTCAAGTGTTTTGTCTGAAGTTAATCACTTATTTATTGATTACTTGACAGTGGGATGTGCTTAAAGCAGTATAGGACTGTGTTCAGCATGTTAAATTACCAAGAAATTTACTGGTTGATCTGGTTCTAAGAGCTAGGAATGAGTTATGTGTATGAAAAATATTTGAAACTGGGAAGTACCAGCAATGATAACAATATATAGATGAAGATCTGCAGGAAAGGCAATGATATAAAGTATTTTTGGAAAAGCAAGGAGTTGAAAAATGTGAAATAAAGAAAACTATCTCCCTTGCACAGTATGAATATAGATTTTGGTAGGGATTCTGTAGTACAGTAGTTTCAATAAAATCCATATAAATCAAAGCATAGGTAACAGACTGATACTTCCGTACTGTGAACTAGAATACAAATGGTGGATGTGACAGAAACATAAACTATTTGAAAGAATTAAAGAATATTATATCTGAAATACCGATGTCTGAACAATACCAAAACTGAACAAAAATTAGCGGCTTCTTTGTGGCCAGTTAATGGTGGAAATAACTGATTTTCCCTGCGCTATCTGCTTTTAAACCTAAAAGATCTTAAAGTGATTAGAGTTGTGTAGTGTGTTGTGTGCCCAGAGCTGTTCCATCTCAAGAATTAAAGTACCTTCCACTTCTGTAAACCACACTGGGATATGGAATCCATTCTGTAGAGCATTTAAGAGTGCCCAGAGCTGTTCCACCTCAAGAATTAAAATACCTCCCTCTTCTGTAAGTCACACTAGGATCTGGAATCGATTCTGTATAGCATTTAAGTCTTCAGAGGTCTTGATCTCATTGGATGGCTGAGGGCGTGCTTAGTGGTGTAGTATTGGGCACCCAACAAATGCTGGCATTGTTGCTTTTTTTTTTTTCCCAAATTGCAAGCTAATTGCTGTATGCGTAGAATCAATGGGAGATCTGATTCAATTCTATTGACAGCGTGAAGGCATTCAAACCTTTATCTCACTTCTTGACAGCATGGCTAAATCGGTAGACTTACCAGCTTTTTTTGTTGGAAGGACTGCTTCTCCTATCGCACTGGGTCACTATGTTGCAAGAATAGATGATATATGGAACAGAAGGGAAAAGCAAACAAAGAGTGAAAACATTACTTAGGGGAGAAAGCACACGCTGAGAAGGTGAGTCCTGGAGGGCTTGGAGTGTGGTCCAAAGACAGTGCATTTTAATGGAAATAGTTGCTATATTAAAGTTTAAGTCAAAGCACTCCCCAAACAAACAAAACCAGCCCAGTGGTAATCTGGAAATCCTGCTTTAATCTTTATCTCAGCTTGACTAACACTTTTCTTCCCATCCTCTTAAATTTCTTCTCAACATTTTGGTTGTCAAAATGCAGAGATGACAAATAACTCCTTTTCAGAAAGCCAGTAGAAAATCCGTGTACCACTGGTGCATAGTGCAACATGTGCAAACTGTTATGAATGTTAATAGCTCTTTCACCTTCTCAGTTGGTAAAATGCACTTCTCACAGCTAACTCCTTTTCATCGAGATGAAAGATTGGCTTAAAATCACCACTAATCAACTTTATCTAAAAAGTGTGTACAAGAGATACAATAAGTAAAAATACAAGGTCATAAGCCAAAATTAATGTAATGTGTCAATAAAGGTATTTTTAACCAAGTGTAAAACAGTATGAAATACAGGGCAAACCCACACATAGCTGAATGAAGTTGCCCAAATAAATTAAAAAAAAATCAGTTTAGTTCTGCCACACAATGTAAACTTTGCAGTATAAAATAAAATGAAGTTGCCCAAATAAATTAAAAAAAAAATCAGTTTAGTTCTGGCACACAATGTAAACTTTGCACTATAAAATAAGAATTTCTTCCATGACATTTTTTAACAGCTGCTGCTGATAGTCTTAATTTCTACTAAGTTTCCAGAAGTCCTGCTGGCCTTCAAGTAGCAATGATTTTCTAGATTGATTTTTCTCTTTAGCTGTGATCCAAAACCAGTTCCAAGTTAGGGCAATAAATACAACAATTTCCCAGTAAGTCAATATCCAGGCTTGGTTAATTGGCAGCAACTCTTTGATGAAAAGTTTCTATAAATTAAAATACCTGCTTCTGAGGAAGTGCACAACTGAAGAAAGGAGCTGACCACTAAAGTTCTGATTTTTTTCTGAACTCTTAGTAATTTCTTAGATATTTCCTTAGTTCCTGAGGAGTATTCTTATTTTTATTGTGTTAATGTGGCTTATCATACAATTGTATTTATTAACAAGTACATAATGTTCTCGCAGGTTTGAAAATTTGTGGTAATGTATGCAATATATATGATTAAAAACTTAAAAAAATATTATTAAGGTTACAAAAAAACGGATTTTTAAAATGTTCCTTGGCCATGTTGCAAAATCCACAAGTTGTTGTTGCCTCTGTTATATTATATTCATCATCAGAAAGTAAGAATGAAAATATGTTTATTACTGTTGTGGTTATTTTTGAACTGAAATCTCCATAAATTGCTTAAGTATTATGATAAGACAGTGTGGGTTTAAAAATTATTGGCTGTGAATATTTAAATATAGAGAATTTTTTGTGAAGGATATTACTTTAGGGATTGTGTACTTCAATGTTGTGCATTTAAAGTCTAGAATGGCTACTATGCCAGCAGGATAGAAATATATGAAGTCAGAGTAAAGATAAGATGGGGAAACCAGTCCAGGAAACTGTTTTGCACTGTAGTCAAAATCCATATCTAGGGAAAAATGCTAGAACAAGGCAACGCATAGTCAAACTTTCCTATGCCCCATTGATTTACAATTTAGGGACTTCGTGGGCCAGAGGCTTTTTGTGTGTGTATTTGGATTTGCAGTGATAAGGCTGTCCTCAGGCCTCCCAGAACCATGACTTCATGGGCAGAGTGAAGCACTGCCCACAGCAAAAGAAGATGGAATTATAGACCGCTTAAGCCAAATGGAGATACACATAGTTTTTGGGACCACATGGGATACATATCAGGGTGATGAGGGAGCTGTGAGGCTGCTCCCTATTGTGTTAGAAAGGTTATGGCAACTGTGGGAGTGTAGTGACTGAAAAAAGGCAAACATTGCACCCATCCGAGAGGGCTGAGATCTGTGGAGATAGAAGTTGGCCTCAGTACTTGGAAAGTTATAGAAAAAAATCTTCCTGGAAGCTGTTTCCAAGCACGTGAAGGACAAGACAGCAACTGGGAACAGTCAGCAGAGATTTACCAAGGCATAATCGTGCCTGATTGACCCGATTGCTTTCATATCACCCATAAACTTTGCGTTCTTACTGTTCACCCCTTCTCCAGCTCATTTAGGAAAAGGTTGAACAGCATGGGTGCTAGAACAGATTGCAGTAGGATTTCACATATGGTGCCCCTCCACTATCAACTGGCCTTTTTTTCTGCTTTTTAGTGAGCGGTGTGCACATATGAAGAACTTTCCTCTCATTCCATGACAGTTTAGTGTTTTTAAGAACTTTGGATGAGGGATCTAATTTATAAGAATTTTGGAAATCCAAGATCACCGTGATCTTCCTTGACTACATGCTTGTCCTTTCTTTCAAAGAACTCCCAACAGATTGCTGAGTCTTAACTTCACAACCATCTTCCTTTTCCTGCAAGATACCATATTTATCATACAATATTTATTCACATACTCAATATTTATTCACATACTCACAGATTCTGTTCTTGAGAACAGTTTAAGTGATAGAGATATAAGGCATAGTAGTTTGTAGTTCCTTGGATATCTTTGGAAGAGTCATACATTAGCTACCACCTAGTTCTTGTGCAGCAAGGAGTTTTTGAGTGAGTGACTGTATACCAGAGTTCAGATATCTTCATCTGTGGGTTAATACAGTTTCTTCCTGGTCATTCATTATTAATAATTTTATCTATAGGTTCCATAATTCCATCTGCTGACACCTCATTTTATCAAGGCTCTTGAGCCACTACTTAGTTTTCCATGTCAGTCCTATCCTAGGAGCGAAGCCTGCTCATCCTATTAAGATATGTCCTGATTTTGGTGTATTCTGAGGATTGAAATGTATATGCCAGGGAAAAGAAAGGAAGAATGCAAATTACTGCAAAATCTATGTGGATGAGGAATTTTCAACGCATTTTTTATTAACCATAATCCTTTATTAGACCTCACAGAGGTGTAAACTATACATACAAATACATTAGAAAGATACCCTCTTAACAGTAATGCTTCACATTTTGGACCTGATACCAAGAGGGTTGCAAACATTTCAGTACATTCTACAAACCAAAGGGTGCATTAGCCTTTATGTATACAGAGTGACAAAGCCCTTTACTGAAATCAAAGTAGATAAAATTGAAAGTCAGTCAACTACCTCTTCCAACCTTTACCTACCATAAATGCATATAAAAGCCTTTAAAAGCGTGAATACACTATTATTGATGGAGCAAAATTTACTGTTCTAGACAGCTCATAGAGAGAGGGGAAGAGAATGGTCAAGATGGCATTACATGAACTGCAAACTAGCAAAAATTCTTGATTTTTTTTTAATATTTGTACATATTAAGAGCTCCATTTTTTTATTTATTGGTTGTTACTAGAAAAGCTTATAAGTGCTAAATGGGGAGAATAGCGCAACAAAGACATTGTTGAGGTATTTGGGGGATTCTGCAACACAATGATGTTACATACACAGTATGAAATAATTATTTGTCATCAAGTAGTGACATTGTATTATGAGTAAGCACAAGAAAATAAAAAAGAAAGAATAAATCCAGTTAGAACTTTAATAGAGAGCTTAAATGGGTTTTAGTGAATGAACATTTAACACTTGTCACTGTTTGGTTATAATGACTTGAAATGTTAATAGTAGCATTATTCAGTAGTGAAATCAGAAATTCATGTATCCACATTCATGCTTGCGTCACAGAAACCCCAGTTTTAGTCAGGATACCAACTGAAGTCCAACAGTGAAGAAAGGGAGAACAGTTAATATTCCTATTGGAAAGGCTGTCCTCCTGAAAACCAAGTGCTACTGATATCTTCATTTAGCACTCCTGGGTGGCTTTGCAGATAATTTGGGAGGAGAGAAAGCTTGTATACTATTTGATTATCAGCAGCAGGTGGTGCTGATTCTTCTACTTTAACTTTGTTTCTTAAAATCCTGAGGCTTGATAAGCATGTTTAATATTCAACTCAAAGACTCCATGGATTAAGAAACTATAAAACAGAACCATCACATTCTGATAAAAGCAACGTGAAGTATCAGACTACAGGTGAAGCTGTTCAGAACACTATGAAGTACCAGTATGCTTTCAGTGGAGCATTTTATGACTCATGTTTGATAAGACTTAGTTTAATCAGGCAACTATTATCATTATACACTTTTAACAATTGTTTTTTCATCTTGCACAGGATTTCTATAGCATTCAGTTGAACTAATTTCTTAGAAATGGTGATAAATGACAAGGTATGATTTATATACTGTATCATGCAGTGTAACTTGCATGTGCTTTATTATATTCAAACTTGTCTCTAAGTAGAAAAAATGAAGAGTATTATAATTTTTATGCAGTATTTATATCAATCTGATTTGAAAATCTAATATAAAAAAAAATTAAGATAGAATTCATCCCTGTGCACAAAAAAAGACATTGTACCTCTTTCATTGCTAGCACTTTAGTCTATTGGTCTTGGATCCTTTGTCTTCAACCATTGTTAAAGTTGGCTTTTTCATACCACAAGCCAGGTTAATGCCAGTAAACCAGGAGGAGTGGAACATTCATTTGATTTTAAAATCTACAGTTAAGTATTTCACTACAAAATATGAATTTAATTGATTCAGTTGTAAGTATAGTTATCTGGTTAAACCTTTTTTTTTTAACACAAATACATGAAGCATGATCCTATTTATTAAGATAGAGTCCTTTTTGTTCTGCAGATATTTTATTCTTGCTTTAGAGGAAGGAGATGATACTAATGAATGTAAAATACAGTAAGATGGAATGCCTTTGATTTAGTTAAAAAATGGTTCATACCTTTGAAATGTGAAGAAAAAAATCTCCCAAATATATTTGTGCCATTTTTTAAGAACTTCAGTCAAGTGTGAATATGTAAATATTGTAGATGGGTGTATGGATGTTAAACATTTGTGGGAAAGAATGTTTAGCAGCAGAAGTTTGATGTTGATGTTGTTTATGACTTTTGTGAACCAAATTGGCAGAATAAAATGTTACTGAAGAATACAGAGAAATCAAAAATTATTATAAATAATTTGGGATATAGGAATTAACAGTGCTAAGTCTTTTCCACTTCTGAAATAGTTAAGGGTACTATAGAGAGGCATGAATTATTCTTACAAAAAATACCTAGTTGACAAATCAATATTTGAGGTGTTGTTATTAAATGACAGAAATTTTCATTCTTCTCTGTTTATATTACCCATTATTCTTACTTTGAAGGGATGCTTACACTTAAAAAATCTCACTTAACAGAAGTTATCTGGAGAAGAATGACATAAAGTAAAATTTTTAATTCAATGTTTTCATAGTAAGGCCCTCAGAGTTAGTATTTTATATCTGTAATTAAACAGATAAATAGATTTGCCTGATGACAGCAAAGAAGTGTCTTAAGATTCAAAAATCACATAATTTCTTTAGGGGTGAAAAACAAAGGTAGGCTATAACTTGTGACACCCATATTATACAATGTTCTTCTAAAATTAGATTCCGGTTGGGTTACTGAATATAATCCATGAGAAATAATGTGTAAAATGCAAAAAGTTCAAATCTTACTTGAGAGGAAAAAGAAGAAAAGCATAATATACACTTGCACGCACACATGCATATACACATACACACATTATAACATTATACATATATATACACATATACATACATATGTCTCTATATATGTATATATCTATATATACATACACGCACTCTTTAAGCAACTAGTATAAGATTTCCTAATGTAAGCATCAGGGAGGTCCTTCTTTTGGTCTCTGCTAGACTGGTATCTCCAAACTGTACTATATGTAGTCAAGTTTCAGATATTCCCATAACACCCTTCATGTAAAAAAAATCAAAGAAGATTTATATATATATATCAGATACTGTGTGTTTGGACAGTTATAGTCCAGTAGAATATTTCAAAGTTGTGAGAAGCAAAATGTATAGTGTAGGATTAGAATGAGTAAAAACTTCGTGTTAATAACTTTTTTTCCTTCTTTCAAGACAACTTTAATCTGCTTGCATTACTTAATGCTACTTCCACACATGAATTGGATAATTAGATCTCATCAAGGCAAATTCTTTATTTTTTGTGGATTGTACCCGAGAGGAAAAAATCTTAATCACTTGAAAGCCTCATCTCCTCCTCCTTACCCCTGCCCCCCAAAGCAAAACAAAGTGAATCAAAACAAAACAACCCCCCCAAAACAAACAGACAAACAATAAAATTATGTTGCAATAAATTTTTAACTAGATTTGCTGGGGGGAGGAAGGAATGAATGTTGATTTTGAATAGGAGTTTTGCATTTGGAAGACTTGTTTGCACTGAACAGTATCCTTAAAAGAGGGACCAGTATAGGTTGAGTCCCCAAATAAATTATTACTATTCTTTTTCAGACTAAAAATAAAACATTTTAAATATATCGATTATACTTTCATCAGAACATAAGTATTCTATCTAGCCTATAGGTTCCAAGAATCTCTATTTGGGCTTAACTTACCATAATTTCAAAACAAAACAATGAAATGTGAAATTTTGCACATTAGGATATTCATAGTGACCACATAAACTTAAAAAAATTCACAGACTGTTAGCCATATATTTCAACTTTTTCTCACTGGTGACAATTAAAAATAGCATCAGTTTCATGTTAGGAATATTTATTTTTTCATTCCTTGTTAAGATCAGATGCATTTCTTTGTGTTTTTGGTGTTTTTTTTTTAAAGAATATTGACTTTTGGGGTCATTCCAGAAAGTGAGAAGGTAATCAGGTAAAAATAAAAAACAAAAAACCCCCTAAAAACGTACTCAATGAAAATCTCGAGCATATCATGCCACTGACTTTAAGACAAACTCTACACTGATTTCAGGCTAGAGTTTGACTTAGAAGTCTTTGGTATGATATAGGACTCACCTTAATCTGAACAGGCTTTCAGTCATATCCATCGTTCCCTGACTTTAAATGCTTTTCTTCATCTGTATTTCTGACTTGGAGTAAAGATTCAGAATTGCATTTCAAGTCTACGAAATTTTGTGGCATTTTGACTCTTATTCCTGCCCTATCTCCATTGATTTAAGATTTCTTTGCCATTGCTGAGTGACAAAAAGTTGAAAAGTTATGGCTAGTTGTATTTCTGCTTTAATAACCATACCTATATAATTGTCATTTTCATACATTAAAAAAATATTTATGCTTTCTTTTATATTTTAGTCAAGTACTTTCTTAAACAAAACAATAGCACCACTTTGGCATTGTTGGCCAAATCAGTAAACAGGTAAAGCAAATATGCATACACTTTTCTGAACCTGTCTTATCATGCGCTTACTTGTTAAAATGGAGAGCCAAGAAGATGCAGTGCTTGGCCTAGAGTCTTCACTAATCAACTTTAACCACTGTTACTAGGTCAACAACCAGCTCATGGGGTAACTGAGCATAGCCACTAGTTATGTACAGAATTGACTTCTGTAAAGAAAGCCTGCCACTAATTTACTCTTTAATCTTAAAAAAGGAATTGAACTGTAATCTGTCTTGGACAAAAGGTGCCTACTTTAGTGTACCTACAGGGACTGAATGCAATATCTCATTTTTTAATTTTCTTTTCTCTGTTGACTGAACAGTCAAAATGAGCCTTATACGAGTTTTTCACACAAATATAAGTGTAGTTTGTAAGTACATTTTGAGCAGAATATAGAATTTATTAATTTTCCATTTAAACTCTTAATGATTAATTATGATTACTATGGAGATGAGGTTCAAATTTTGCTACCTTGATGAAAGAGAGATATTAACTTCAGTGGGTATAGATCTGCAGTCCTTTTTCAACTAACTGAAAATAATGAGGCTTAATTAACTTTTTTACTTCCGCACTTCAGTGACATTCTGTGTAATAATTGGAGTTTTATGTTTATTCTAGAATGAAAAAAATCTATGACTTCTGTCATGTGATTTACATGATATCGAAGGATAGGGAGTGGGATTTTCTTTACCACTGAAATGATTTATGAGAATCAGTGGCATCCAGTGGGAGCCCTGTTCCTAAATATCTGGAGTGCTTTTGAAAATTCAGATGAACCCTTCAATTTCTCTAATTAGAAGTTTTTGAAGTCAGACTACTTCAAAAACTTTTGGGAGGGAGATGTTTTGGCTCATGCTTCAACCTCTTTAAGTAGCAGATTTACTGAGATTATTAAGCTAATGTAGACCTTTATCTTTCACATTGACTGGTATATCATGTGCTCCTTGCCGTATGACTGGAGATTTCTTATGCAAGTATGGATTTCCCATCCGTGCATTTCTCACCTCTGCGGTGGTGAAGCTACTCTCCATTTTGTGATACCATTTATTATCTAGTAAAGCAAAGTCTTGCCTTTGAAGCTTGTAGCTATTCATTATTTATTGTAGTTTCTTTCAAGATTTGTTCTACTTTGTTTAGACAGTTGTCAAATTGTGATGTTAGATGTTGCTGTCTATGACATTTTCTAATTATGATTTCTCAACAGGAGAAATACGGTGACATGAATGTAAGTGCATGAATCCTAAGATAAGACCAAAATTTGAATTAATTTACAGGAATTAAATAGCACAATGATGTATAGTTATTCAGTTATGTTAACAGTGCGTCAGTAAAATGTTATCTACAAAGAAACTTGCCACCACAGAGATCTGCAAATTGCTTTCTGTGCTCACACCTTTCCTCCCTCTTAGAACTTCGGAGGACATAGGGGACAGAAAGAGTCATGGACATGAAACGGAAATATGTATTATGTCTATAACATCACAATAATGGCTTATTCTTAGAATGCATTTCAGAATTCTTAACAACCATTGAAGTAAAAATACTTCCCTCTCTATACACTCCGCCAAAAAAAGGCCTGTAAGAGCTGTGATAGATATCAGAATTACTACCTCTGTTTATTGAATTGGTGGTTAGTTTCCCCATCTGTTTCTCTGTACTTTCTTTCTTTTTCAACATAACTATCTCAGTCAGTGACAGCTGTGACATATTCTTTTTATTAATTTACTGTTCTGTTTTTACATGCAATGGCAGCCTATTGTGCATATAAACATGTATCTCACAGAAGGTGGAGGGTTTAAAGAATTGCATAGAAATACATTGCACTTTCCTTGGAAAAAAAAACGAACCCCAAATTTCCTATGGGAATAAAAAAGGAACTATAATAATTTGTTAGACTTTTAAAACCTACCTTTCCTGTCTGTTTCACAAGAAACTATTGAGGAGCTGTACAATATGCAGTCTGCAGAGGTTCCTCTCTTGTGTTTTAATCAACAGTTCAGTCATCTACTCCCATGGATGTAGTAGAAAGTAAGGAAGATTTGAGCCTTTGAAAAGAGATACCTCCTTTACAGATCTAATCTAACCCCCCTACTTGCTCCCTTCATACAATATTCTCCCTGCTCTCTTTGGGGCTGACCAAGGGTTGCTTCATCCCTTGTCTGAGTGTACCACATGCAGGGTGATGGGGGGAAGAAATCAAGTGGGAACCACATTGCAGTTGTGAATGGGGTGGAACAGTGCGTTCTCCCCTGCCTTCTTTTCCCTTCTCCAACAGAGAAGTTCATTGCTCACCTTGGGACGCTGTTGGCTGCCTATCCCGCTTTACTGCATGGACGATCTGGCACTGAGTTGACTTACCAAAACGGAGCACAGGACACAATGTTATTTAAGGTAGAATCAGTGCAGTACCTGTCAAGGTTACATGTCAGAGGTTGTCTGGTAATCTATGTCTCCCATGAAAGGCTATTGTAAGGAACAGTTTGGAGGACATTATCTGTCATCTCTTCCTGAGGACTCTCTACACTGTAATTTGATGATTAGATTAGCTTTTCTGATTTACAGAGAGAGGCAGCAGCCTAATTAACAGTCAATTTAATCATATCTGATTGTGGAAAGAATTAAAATGGCAGAAAACTTGAGTAACCCTCTGTTACATTTGAACAAAATGCTGATATTTCAGAAAGATTTAAGCCCTGATGGGCTACCCTTTGAAGTCATTTGAGGTCTGTTTTTCAAATTGTCTTCTCTAGGCCTAGGTATCTATGAATTCCACATAACCGTAAGCAAAAACACCCCTGTTCAAGCATCTAAAAGGAAACAAGTATCTGAATTTTCTTTTGAAGATAGGAAAGTTATTTCCATGTTGGAATCTGCAGCCATTTTAGTTCATTTAAACTGAATATTTTTTAAACTATTTTGTATTTTAACCTTTGGCTTGATCTTTCCATATTTGCTTTTACTTATTACTGTTTTGGCCAGACCCTTTCATGTAACAAACTATAAAATAGCACCGTTGTACTATAAAACAGAGATTTTTACATACTGTTTGATATATGTGTATTATTGATATGCTAAATTTTACATACTGCATTATATGGAGGAAGAAAGAAGTTACCTATACTGTTGCAAAATAATTACCTGGAAGAATCATTAATGGTTTGAGAGCCTATGTATGTTTTAACTGCTTTTGAAAATCTTTTGTCTCACAAATTGCAATAAACTGCATCTTTGCAAGAGCAGGAAAAATAAAACTGTCTTGAAACAAATGCATCTATAACCCATATTCTGTCAAAATGCCACAGATGGAATTAATGGATGTTTAAAACTGTATATGTTACCTTACTGCTGCTGTTACTGGGAATGTCAAACTGTGCAAATATGAAGGGGTAGACAAACAATGTTATCAGACATTGTAAAACAAACAGCCTGTTGCTTGTATAGAAGTGCAAATAAAAAAACCCACCACTTAGACAAGGCTGATGAATGACTCCAGCAGCCAGTGTTCATAGGTTAATTTAGTGCAATTGGATCCATCAAAGGCCCATCAATTTGTAGGCTTTTGAAGGGCACAGGACTTTAAGAGATTTTGTGCAGGACATTTAAAACAGGTTAACAAACAGTAATATATCAACCACAGAATTTTTTAGCTCTGGGCTGGTTAAAATGTTCTGTTCTCTAAAGACTTAATATTGGAATGTTTAGTTGCATTGTTCACTGGGAGAATGCCCACTGGTTGAGATTGCATCAAGCTTATTAAACCATAGGGTTTTTTTTAAGTCTTCCAATGTTTAACAAATAATTTATTTACAGCAAAGTATCCTGCAGATGGCACATTCATTCTTCATTCTTGTGGATGGCATGTTCTTACATTCTGTAGTTTCTGTTTCCTGTGTTCCCTCTACTTGTATTCTTCAAATGCACTTCCTAAAGGTGTAGAGAAAAATAATTATTCCAGATAGGTTTTAATACACTGTATGACCACAAAATTTATATTAGTGGGAAAACAATTATCGTGAATGCTGGAATTGTTAGCCCACTTCTACCATTTCACAGGGAACTTAACTATTCAAAACTTCTGTATACTAAATTCTCTGTTCTCTTAGGCATAAACACTTTGATTGCTGTCATTGTTGGTCTTGGCAGAGGAAACAGCTGCATGTTGGAACTTGGATGGGCTTAGAAATACGGTAGGTACCAAAGATTTTCTTTCTTTCAGAACAAGGACGTTTGCAAAAGCAGGATGTATAGGGGCCAGGGAACTTTAGACTTGTAACTGCAGGTTTTATGGAACCTGCTGGGCTTTGGTATCCAGTGGTCAGAGTTTCCAAATTGCCGAATGGGACACTGTTACCTAGATTTTGCATAAATGGCATATTAGATGTGTAAGGTTTTTCTTGGATAAGGCCGTTAGGAGGATAAAAAGTGTGGGTTCACTGCAGGAGATGCAGCCAAATAATTTGTATTTTCAAAAAGAGACAGGGTGATGTACCAGGCAAATCGAGAGGGCTTTGGGATGAGTAACACACTCAGTTCACCGTCATTCCATGCACGGGCCAGCTTCCAGCAGCAGTGATGGGTGTGGCATACAGCTTTCAGTTTGATTTCCTTATTTGTCATGCTGGTAAATATTAGCTGGGCCCAAATCTTTGCACATTCTGTACTAGACTAGAGGCAGAATCGTTAAGTGACTCTCCATATTTATAATCCTCATCGGAAGTAAAATTCTTAGTTAACTGAATCATGTCTGTAGTCCTAAGAAAAGCCAAAAATAAAAAATCTCCCTGAGAAAGGTGAGATGTGTATGCAGCATTATCTGCTATTTAAGCCCTAAAAAAAGGGACGTGTAATCTCTAGAATGTAAAAAGTAAAGAATTTTTTGCCTGCTTTTCTGGTGGACAGAAAGAAAATGGAAGCTGTTTTGGTGCATCACAGCAGATTTGTAGATCTTTTAAAATTATTTCCTATACAAAGTATTATTCTATATATAATTTTCCATTTGCCTCCAGTGTCTATTAAATATAAAATAAATCAGAAACTGGCAAAAGATCACAAAACTTGAGCTCACTCACAGCTTATTAATTTTCACTGGGTTCGGATTGGGTTCTGATAGATATGAGTTGAATTATTATTTTCAGAATAGAAAAAAATCCTAAGCAGTACTAGTGATTGTTGAATTAATTATGCCACCAATTACTAAGAATGTTGAGCCAAACTAAGATTTAGCATCACTGACAAGCCAAAAGTTGTTAATAGCGAAGTATTCATAAAGAAGCAATGTCTTTGTTAGGCCATTCTAGATGTTCTTAGTCCAAAATGCAATACTAAATGAGGAAGAAAAGATTAATCATCTAGTCACTATTCCTGTGATCAGTTCAGTAGGATACTGGCTTGTCTTCATCAAATTTTGCTGATACCGCTATAGAATAACTTCCTTAGCATGGATCAAATACAGAAACAACAGTATCAACAGAATTCTGCTTATCCATAAATTAAAATATTTTTGCTGTTTTGTTGTCTGTTTATCTCCCTGCTTTTCCAAAACTACCCTTTCTGTCTTTAGTTTTCCGTAAGTTGTGCCTTATTTTTCACCCTGAGGTTCTCATTCTGGATTAACCCTTCAATTTTCACTGATTTCCATGAAAATCATCATTGTAGCACTTCACAGGAGTCTACCACTGTTAAGGATCCTGCCTTATGCAACAAATGCTTATATTGGTAACAATGAACTAAGAAAACAGGAATTCCTTGACTTATCTGCCCTATTGTTTTCCTCATGGCAGCAAAGCAGAATAACCTTATCAACACTGCCCCTAGGCTCTCCTCTTTGAAGAGAGTTTACCAGTACATAGGAAAAGTTATATGCTACATTTTATTTGCAAAATGTCACGCATTCTTAAAGGCTGCACACTCGAGATCTATAAAATGGACAGTGAGAACCTTGTTATGAAATAGCAGCTCTTTTGCATTGCAGTGGCTTTCAAAGTATACTTAAAATTAACTATATGTTTCCCAAGTGAAAATATAAATCCTCTTCACTACCATTGCTGTTTGACTTTAAAATGGCTTTATCATCCAAACAAAACGAACGCTAAGATGCAGCAGGGTTTCAGTTACAGCTTTTAATACTGACATGCAGACGGAAAAAAGAACTATCACGATGCACAAGCTAGCTTTGAAATTGAGGGAAGATAGCAGCTTACTGTCAGAACAGTTTCTCCTCTGGAATCAGCGTTTTGATGAATAACTGCAAAGAAGTGGCACTGGTGGTGGTAGCAGTAACATGCATACCGGAAAATGCTTTGACCCACATAACACATTTTTTCAATTATGCAATGTTAAGACCATTTAAAAAAAAAAAAAGTGTGAATGCCTGAACAAGTTCTCAGACCTGCATTTGCACTAGTATAGAAAAGCTTGCCTTATTCCTCAAGTCTTTAAAAAAAAAGGTAATTAGAAATAAAATTGTTATCTGTGATGCTTGTTTCATTATCAGATCCTCTGAGCTGATATTCAGACACAGATAAAGACAATAGGCATTTTAAGATGACAGATGCAAAATATCAACTTTGCATAAGTTAGTTCATGAACAGAGACACCCAGACTTCTAACCTATCACCCTAAGCATGGATCTTTGGAGACAAGGCAGCATTAACATGAGAATAACAACTAACTCAATGATAGTAAAGGTCATCTAACTGTGATGGAATGGTATTGAGGAGCATACAGCAGCATTCTCATCCTATTAGGGTGGACATTCATATCTCATATTAATATTACAAGATCTCTTGCTTTATTGGTAATAAATAGAAAGTCTAAAGTTTTTAGTAACAGGCATCATATCTTAGCTATGAACTCTCTGGGGTCTCTTTGAAAGTTTTTGGGTTCTGTGAGTAGTGTGATCTGTGACATAATAAAAAGACTGGAAAGTAAGCGATCGGAGAAGATTACTTTCTCAAGTGAATAAGCCAGGTTCTTCTATCTGTTAGACCTAAAGATTCCCTCATTGGCTTGGTAATGTGGCATGGCTGTAATGGAAACTAGGATTATATGCCATTGTGCATATTTTGGCCTGTAAAAATATCTGTGAGTTTATACTGAGCCAATTACAAAAGAATCTGACAATCTTAGAAAGATTAATGAGAAATAATGCAATACTTTTTATGTTTTCCTGCTGCTATTTTCTTAAACTAAAAATATGAACATCTGTCCCCTCTCTCTCTTAGTCCCATTTAGTATCTATTTAAATTTTCAAGATTAGATAAAATCAAAAAAGGATTTTTGAGAGACTCTGCCTCCAATTGATGCTTTATTGTTGTGTATATTTATGTGCATTTTCCACATATGAGACCTAAAGAAGAATAAGGACTAAAATCTAAGGAAGGGCAAAATTATATCAAAATGTACACCTTTTTGGTCCTTTTGCTCAGAGTGCAAGGGGATGGCATGGCACTCTTTTTCTGCTTTCCCTCTTCTTTATTTATAAGATTTTGAAATCAACCTTACCAATGTTCACATTCGTGTAACAATTTTCAAGGTACCTTGTAGCCTTAAATTGATAAAAACTTTGTGACACTGGTTCTGTGACACTACTACATTCACAAAGGACACAGTCTTCCCTCACATACACAATTGCTGTGGAAATAGTTCAATTATTTCCTTTGCCTGAACAGAGAACAGTTGATTTTCAAAGTTCTATTCACTGGTTTTCCAAATTGCTGTTAAAACTTAATTCACTTAAGGGTAAATAGCCTAAACTTTTATCAGCATTTCTCAGAAGAGAAAGAAACAAATGAAAGAAAAGATAGAACATGTAACTGAAGACAGAACTGTAATTCTCCTTCCTGCTCCTCTTTTGCAGTTTAAACATAAACTCAGTGTAAAAATAGTTGAAGCCATTACTTTGCCTTCCAGCACAAATACTGAAAGTTTCTCCCTGTTCCTTACTCCTACCTTACTAGCTGATGTATTTGCTCATTAAATGAGATTTTAGTCTGAAAACAGTGTCAACAATTATTCTAATAGTCTTAGGTTAAAATAAAATCTTGATCTGTAATGTGCCTTGGTTTCACGTCTGTTTGTCAAAAGTTCGGAGACATCTTTCCTGGATTTAGAAATGCTGACATATGATTAAGTTGTGTCCTTTTTAATAATCTCTGTTCGTATACATAACTAACTGCAATTGAGGTAGAATTTTATAATGGATTTGTATTATGCAATTGATAACTTTCTATTTTGTATTGGTTCTGGCAAGATGAATACCTAAGCATCTCTAATTTTTTAACAGTAAGAATTCTGTTGAAAGCTTTCAACAGAGTATTCAAATAGCAAGTGAATAAACAAAACAGTCTTTGGATGAGCATAATTGATGAGTGATCAGTAAATGAGTGAACAACAGATCCTGCAGGTTGGTTGGATTTCTTTCTTAATTTCTTTTTTTGTGAATCTGTCAAGTATGCTGTGGATGTAATACCCCTAAGTATATGATAAAAATGTGTTTATTTTTTACTTTTCAATATACTTCTGTATTTATTTGTAAGTAAAGGTCTTAGAACAGGAGAAATAATGGTCTATAGGGAAAGAAATATTATGTTTGTTAGCTACAAACAAAACTCTACACATACAGTCTCTGTAATTGGATTAAAACTAGTTCTTGATGTTGACCTTATAGCAGCAAATAGGCATTTTCGGGATTCCCAGCACACATTAAACATTCAGTGCCTGGCCCTCATCATTCAGATTTGTGCATGCAGTGTAGCAAAACTTGTTTGTAATGTAATGACTAAAGATCAACATTAATATAAAGTATAAACAGAAAAACAGCCCTCCTCCATTGAACTAAGTTATTCTACCAGATTGTGCACTGAAGGAATGATCTACTCAAGGAATTGGGAAAGCAGACCACTCACAAAAATACTTAAACCAAAACCCAAATCCTGGATTTGTTGACTAAAAAGGTTATGAGGAGATGCCAAATAAAAACTACATTAGAAGTATGAAAGGCATAAGAAACTGATTACATATGAAATCTGAGAGTAACTGTGCAACATCTTATATATTCCACTTAATCCTGCCTTAAATCTTATATCTAAATAAGAAAATATTGAAGAGGTCATATATATTATCTTACATATATATTCAATTTACATGTATATGTCTCATATATAACATGTAATACTAAGGGAGAAAAATACTAGAGCAAAAAAAAATTTCTCAAGTGAAAAATAATTTTACTTTAGTACAGTTAATTTTTTAATTAAAATCAGTGACTTATCAACACTATGAGTTAGCTAAACGCATTCATACTGGGGGAGCCTATCCAAAGAAGAAAGTATGAACATAGCATTGTCTTTCTTAATGGAGACACCTACAGCAAAAAGAAAAAAGAAAGAAAAAATATTCGTGTAAGAATATATGCCAGAGCTTTTTCATATAGAGTTTTTCTTAGGGAATTCTATTTCCTTTCTCTCGCCTTTCCTGTATTTGCCTTTTATCTGTCATAAATCTGAATAATTGTTTCTCCTACCCATTCTGTAATTTTGTTTCTCCAATCTAATTTTTTCCATCCACTGATATTAATGGAAATGTCAGTTTGTTTTTCCCATCAGATTTCTGTTATTTTATCACCAAGTTACAATCAAGAAGCATATATGATTTTTCTGCTTCTGTTTACCTCTCTCTTCCTTTTCACATACATTTTCTTTAAAGGTGTTGTTTTCTTTATTATTTTTTCTTTAGTTTTATTTTCTCTCCCCGTTTCTCAAAATCCTGTCTTTTCTGTGTGATGCACCATGGTTTATTCAGTTCTTCAATATTTCTCATCTCAGCCTCTTTGATCTAATTCCCTTTCTTTTCCCCTGCTCCTCGTTGTCCTTTTACCACCCTTTTCACCTCTTGATCTTTTTCTCCTTTTAATTTCCTGGATGATTTCTTCTGCAGCTAGGTTTTCTCAATTACTAGATAATCCCTTTAATTTTTTTCTTCTTCCAGTATCCCCTCTTGAACACTACCTCCCCTGCTGCTGCAGAAAGATGCAAGGCCTTTCTTCTGTTCCTTCCTTTCTATAAGAAAAGTATTTTCCTGCCTATCTTTTGAACTAAGAGGACAGCTGCCTAAAGAATGACATCATTCCTTAGCCCTCCAAGGGAAGTGGAGTGGAGATCCATCAGAGAGCTGGCAGGTATCTTGTCTCCTTTTACTTGAACAGAATGTTTTACCCGTCACCTTAGCAACAAGTATGGGAAGGAGCACACAGATTACTGGCCAAGCCCCTTTTCTTTTCCCACAAGCCTTAAATATATATGTGCCCATGCCCAGATAGGAATAAACCACAGGGTTTTCTTGTCTATAGTTGAGCTCTATCTGAAGAAGACTTCACTTGTTGTCATGTATGCCTTTTGGGATGTTCATGGCTAAGGTGATACTTCCCAGGAAGAATCATAAAACCCCTGCTTTAAAAGGTTGAAAACTCTTGAGGAAGAGGTGAAAGGATTCCATTCTATGGATTGACTTATGGAAAACAAACGGATGCTGGAAAGATTACAATTGTTCTTTTCATAAAGATGATATTAAGGAAATCAGTATATCGTGCTAGTTTCCTGACTTCCTATGAAATCTTAGGATTTCAGGCAGTTCCATTTCTTATAAGAAAAAATTTTCAGACAACTGCAGGAGTGGGGCCAACATATGTGTAGGACAGACAGGGTCAACAGCAATAAAATATATCGCTAGAGGCTTACAGCAGATGAGAGATAACATGTAAACAGATGTTCAGAACTCAAATAGGAGAGACAGTCAGACATGAGCTTAATGGTAGCCTAGACTAAGATGGGTTTTCTGAACTAAAGGCTCTGTTGAGCAGAGATGAAATTTAGCTACATATATATACAGTATATCTAGTATTACAAGGACAAAAATCTGGATACTCTGAACTGCACAACTATACAAATAATACCAATGAATATCTGAAATGCTTAGAGGATATACGTATTAAATAGTTAAAATGAAGTATGTAATGATTGCAGTGACTATCCAGTTAATTGAGTTCTGGTAAATAAATTTTAAACAGGCTGAAATAACGAGGAAAGAAAAAAATAATTTGTTCATTTACATGTAAAATGAATAGCAAAAGAGCTGTGTTTTCCCTCTTGATCACTCAGACTACCTCTTCCTGACAAGGAAGGATCAGTGAGGAGGTTCGGGATAAATCAGTTAAACGTTCGATGTGTGGTTCCTTTTTTAGTCTTAGGTGCTATTTATGATTGGATGATGTGAGTACTCGTCATTTACTACACAGTAGCAGGATAAAGCCTCACAACTACTAGCTTAGCAATTCCATGTTTTATTCAGTGTTCTAAGAGATGAGATAGAACACACTATTTCCTACTTATTTCCTACCACAGACACTATTTTGCAAAACTCCACTAAAACTTGGTGTCCCTAGCATGCAGAACACATCAGTTGTTTGCTATGTCACCAGCCTTGACAGAATTTTCCTTCCCTAAAATAGATAGGTTTTGGTGTGTTTTTTTTTTTCCCAACCTGGCCTACCTTTTGTGCTTTTGGCATATCAGTGTGGCGCTGAGCACGTACAGAGCGTGCAGATTTAGGTGGCTTTATTGGAGCACAATACATCTCCAGCCTCCTCAGGTCACAACTCTGGAAGCAGCATTCATCCACTATTCCCTTGTGGTGTAAGCGTCTACTGCTGGATCCATACCCTGTAGGCTTACCTATTCAAAACACAAATGGAAAGTTTTTATGTTAGAAAGAAAATGCAAAGATCTCAGAAGCAATCATATTAAGTTGCATTATTTTAACTAAATCACCAATGACAGTTGTAAAGGCTGCCTGTGTGTATCTATTCTAAGACCCTGTTCTCAGATACAGCTTTGAAAGATATTCCTGGAAATGGCCAGCTTTGGTCTCTGTCTATGGGTGGTTGCTATTTAAGCATTTCAGCAAAATTATATCTTCTTAGAAAAGTATTACTAAAAGATTTTCTTGAACTGTCTTGGCATTGAAAATGGAGAGGGAGGAAGTTGGAATCTGGCATTTAGAAGCCTTGCAAAGGAATTTGCCCTTTAGCTTTTGGATGAAAACCGATTGTTGAGCTGACTGAGGTAGCTGGTGTTTAAAGATCATAGATCATGACTGTGTTGTAGGCAAGTATTTTCTAACGAAAAAGGTTACGCTGACCCACTATGTGAAGTCAGAGTGCGTTCCAAAGGGGAAATAAATACTGTATACCACTACATAGGCCGTAAGATTTGCAAGCTCAAAAACTAGTTGGAATCAGGAAATAATGTAACAAATAACCATTGAAACGCTGAAAAAATAGGAAGATGGTTGATGGAATAGATAAAAGCAGAAGATCTTACATTCTACAGCTTTGCACAAGACAGAAAGTGGGACTGACATGACATGATCTTTCCTGTATTTTGCGTTTGCACTGGGCATCTGTAGAAACTACTTGATTGGCAAATGTTTTGCATTTTTCACTTGGCTACAGTAAAGAGTGACATTCTCATTCATCGAACTCTTACACTCTTCTCTCTTTTTTCAGTGATTTATGATTTGTTTACTAACTGTTGATTTCTCTGCTATATTATGCAAAGATTACAGACTCATTATTTCCTGGGCTTGTTTGTATGCAACTCAGCTGGATGTGCAGTTGTTATGACTAACTGGAAATGAAGAAACAGTAAATTCACAAAATCAGTAGCTGCTTACTTACCACATCTATCTTAAAATTCTGGTAGAATTTGGTTTCAGAGAGTAAAATTCTGAAAAGATTAAATGTTTTGTTTTGACATTTTCAGCATTAAATGTTTCCATTTACAGAATGAACCACATTGGTTAAGAATCCAAAAATATGGAAAAAGGAAAGAAAATTGCACCAAGAGCCAAAAAATGAAGTAACTCAACTCAGTCAGCTCTAACAATTTTTTTTTTCTTGCTTTTTTTCCTCCTCACTTCAGTTTTATCACTGAGACCAAAAATCTGTTATTCACGGAATTTGGCAGGAGTTTACTTTTTAAGAAATTACTCAAGCTAGTTAAAGGATAAGAGTATCAAAAAAGATGAAAACTCAGTTTCTCCTTGGGAAATTATGGCCTCCAATGTTTATACAGCAAATTCTAGGTTAGTATCCATATACTTGTCCTGCAGTTGTCTATTTGAAGACAACACTGTATTTTGCAATTCTGTGTGATTAAAACATTTGTCCACTGATGAAGAACCCTTGAGGCCTTAGTACATCCGTAAATGAGAAGACCTCTAGCGGTAAAGTATGTCTAACATTTTAGCCAGCAATACAGTCAGCTAAGAGCCAACTATCCCTATGAGCTTTGTAAACCCAGACAATAGGTCTTTAAATGTCTTTTTTTTTTCCCAGGAACTATAAATTAAACAAAAAGAAAAACATGCTTACTTAGTATGTTGCAATCCACTGAGGGCCTCTATACTGTACATTGCCTGCTAAATTATTTGTTTCATAAGACTAAACAGAACAGCAAGCCAGGAGTAGATTACAGTAATACTTTGATTTGTCTGTGTGTATGTGTGTGTGTTGTTTCCTGTGTATCACTGAAAAGTATCATACATATTAAGACACAGAGTTTTGGGGTTTTTTTTCAGACTATTTTCACTCACTGAGTTAGAATATAAAGGACAATCTTTTCCCTGGAGATTTTTCTGAAGTCTGTTAAGAAGATCGTCTTAGCCTAGTACTTTTACAGTTTAGCCATCATGATAAAATGTGGAGTGTCATTACTGTGCAGGATACCCAAGCTGTTCCACATTTTGTCTTGCTCCCATTTAAAACACAGAAGGGCAAATTATCTTCCTGGATATGCAGGTGTAACTCTTCCTAACAGATCCAGCTGAACTGTAGGTACAAATAATTGATTAGTTAAGCTTACCTTCCTTTTCTCAGTCTGCCAGTTTTTCATAAGCAAACACACTCTAAAACCTTCTGTTCAAGAATTTTCCTTTAAATGGTATTTCATAACAGCAAACAAATACAGAGGTTTGGTTGATTCCCTGGCTGCTGCTAACAGCAAAACTGAGGATGGACAGTTCATTGGTTAGTTTCATCTGGCTTATCATGACTTCTCTACCTAGAAAAGAAGTTACCTATTAAAAAAAAATAATCTATCACTCCAATAGAAGATTCCAGGATTAGTAATATTTTGCACTTCTAAGAATCTTACAAATGTTAGCTCCTCATGGCATTCATGCTAGGTAAATACTCTACCTCTAGGAGGCAAAATTTAGAATCAATAAGATGAAATGTGTTGGCCAGGAACTTCCATGAGTTAACAAAAGAACTTGATAGAAGAAATCTTCCTTCAGTGAGTAGCAAGACTATAAATGTCTGATGACTGACAGCAGCATTTTTTGTGGGATTCATTGGTATATGAAGGGGTTATAAAGGAAATAGTCAAATGAAATATAAAGTTTGCAGGTCTCAAAATTTTGTTTAAGATAGTTAAAGTTTAGCTTTGTCATAATTAAAGCCAAAGATGAACTGTTTGGCAAAGATGTTTTTTTTTTCTGGAAAATCTTTCATTTCCTTTAACAATAAATAGTTCTTTCCATTTTTTCTATGCTGAGCCTCTTCTTATATGGCATTGTTTGTATTTTACCTTTTTAAATTTAGCTCAATTATATAGTCTGATGCTTTCTTGCCTTAATTATTTTTTACTCAAGACAGAAGATAAAACAGTGACATACAATGGATTATATAGCATTCTACCAATTTATCAGTGTCACTTCTTGTATAAAATTTATGACTTTTTGTTAAATAAGTCATTTCAAGAGGAATAAGTTTGAATTTTTTTGACGATACAGAAAGTAGAGGAACTAGAGCCATGTACTCTAACTTTTCATAACTTCATTCATTTATTTGTGTATAATCTCTTCCCAGTAAGTCAAACAGGAACTTATACTACTTTTATGTTGGTTGCAAGATGTCAATTCTCAGTTTTATTCTCATCTAGCTACTATCTTGTTGTGTGATCACATGGAAGTTATTTCACCCTTCAGTGTCTGAATTTAATCATTTATAAAGTTGATAAAATGCCTTGAATAACCCATTGCCTGCATTATTTAGTAATCAGTAGCAACACTTGACCTGCACTATCATATGCATGAATAGTTAATACAAATCTTGAATCCTGGAATCTTTTAGGTGAAAATCTCAGTGTACTTGAAAATTATTTTTACTATAGCCAGAGCAAAGACATCTATGAGTTGTTTTTCTTTCAGACAGAATAATAACTTTATGAAGGAGGATATAATATTTTATAGCTCTTTAAAAAAACTCTATGGTACATGTAACAAATTTGGAACAGAATCACCAACACATCAGCGGTGTGGTGAGCAATGAAACTTGACATTTATTTACAGACTTAAATATTCATGTGTACGTGGCATATTAAATGCTTATCCTTCATAAAATGGTTACACTGGTATTGTGTCAAGGTTTTTGAAAGATATAAGCAATCAAGTATAATCAAAATTTGTATGACATTGAAAGTGATATTATCTAATGTGCTATACAACAGATACAGCAAATAAGTAGCAAAAAAATAGGAAAAATTATTCTTTTTCAGTAATCGTGATTCTGGACTCTAGTTTTGAGAAGTATCTGATGTCTAAATTAATTTGAAACCAATAGATTTTAAATTGCTGCTGTCCTCTTAAGTGCTGTGATATATAAAGATGCTATCACAGACAAAGATGATATAAAGTATTACAAGGAGATGCTATCACTATTATAGATAATATCAGTATTTGGTCCATCTTCTTCTGGAAGAACTGCAGGATCAGATGGTCCCAGTTCATCAAGTTACCAAAGTATGCACTTTGATCTAGGTAAATGTTCAAGCTCCTACACAGTCTGTTGGACTGAAGCACATATTCAATAGTAAGCACATGCCTGAGTGTTCTCCTACATAGGGACTGATGTATCTAAGCACTTAAGTTAATTTCTAGACCAAAATCCATATTAATAAATAAATGGCTGGTGGTTCTGCACATTTAATACCATTTTTCTCTTCCTTAATTTTTTTATGATATTGCCTTAAAATACTGACAGATCCTGCTGTGTCAGTATACTGGGCACCTATATAGTTCTTTCTCATCTTTCCGACAATTTGTGTGCTGCCTTCCAGCTGTTATCAAAAAGTTCCTTATATTTACTCAACCTTCAACATGCTGCCTGTGGACATATAACAGTCCTAGGCATTCCTTTTTTGCTGACATACACTGATTTCCTTGGAGTTTTCTTTCCTTTTTTGTCAGTTGCTAGCTCAAAAGAGGTTTCATATCATGTAGGTCAAAGTTTACTTAATAGAATTTTTGGCTTTCATTTATCTACTATATTAAATACATGAACATTTCTTTCCATGTGCTACAAGCAGATACAAAATCTAGTCACACTGTTCTAAAGTCCCCTGAAAGCAGGCCAAGGTACAGAATTCCAATAGTTAAACAGCTGGCTTCTGTACTAACAGCACTTCCCTTTAAATAATGCAACATCAGTGGAGTAATTCAGCAGGGCTTGTTTACTCTTGATTTCTTTGTTCGCCCCCTTGCCTTCAAAATATTGCACTGATGCTGCCATTGGTTCAGCTTTACTGATGGTTTCAATGTGAGAAGCACTAGTGTAGGTGGACTATAGAAGTTTCAATTGTCAAACTGTCTAGGCATTCTGTGGAGAATGATAATATACTTTTGTAGCATTAACATTAGAAATTACATGAGAAATAGCCCAGGATAAACACAAAGATAATCTACTGTTTAGAAGACTCTAGGAAGAACTGGGGTAATGTGACCTGGAGCTTTTATCTGACTCCTTTTATTTGCTGTACTTAGTCTCTTTTTTAGCCCAGCAGTAGAACCCAAGAATGCCATTTAGACTATAATTCAGAAAAACATCACAAATCTGAAAACCAGTGAATTTATTCCTAACCTACTATTAGAGTCAATCTTCAGCTCTAACTGCGGCTTTCTAAGTAATGTGAAAGGCTCTTGACCTATTAGTGTTCTATAATCTTGTACTAAGAAACTCAAAATGTTTCCATCAAAACATCAGAGTAATATAACTTGCATAATTTTGAAGCACTGATGGTGGTTTTGGGGTACTTGTGTGAGGGATCCTCCAGAGAAGTGTGATGACAAAATTTTTTTTCTCATTTACCACCATGTCCAGTTCGTAGCATACAGGATCTGGGTGTATGTAAGCATACTATGAGGCAGTAGGTTGGTCAGACAGAATTTTTCTGTGGCCTGAACAACAAGGTTGAGAGTCTGTGGTGCTGTATTACAAGGTAATAACGGAACAAGCACATCCTGTACACTAGATCCTGACTGGGAGCTGGTAGTTGGAGTATTTTTGAGTTGAGTGTACTATCTGCCTTATGGTGGCACAGAAGACTAGGGATGCTGAGTTTGAGATTCATCTTACTCAGCTTTACTATCTGAGAATTAGGGATTTAGTTTAAGACAGTCAAGTCAACAAGCAGGTGTGTCTGGAGATTGACTTATTCCTGTTTCAAATGCTTAGCTTAAAATGAAATGAATCCTTGTCCTCTGAAAGAGCCCATGTTCTTTCACTGACTACAAAGCTACTCAATCTAGTCTTAGAGTATACACACAGCTTCTTCTAGGCAACTGAACTCAAAGAAAATGAACTCCATTGAAAGTGATTTGTTCTAAATCACAAAATGTATGTAATTGGTGGAGTACAAAGACATTCTCTTTTATTTCCATTTTAACAATTAAATATAATGACATATATTGTTCTAAAAAGCACATCAGCCAGTCTACTGTTTAATTATGTATCTCCGTACTTCTTTGGCTATGATCTGTGCATCAGGTTAGTATTCTTGTCTATTTTTGCATTATAAATGCATGCATATGCAAAACAAGAGATTGTTGATATCACTTTTTATCTCCTTGTGATCTTAGACAAATGGTTTGATGTTATATTGGTAATACTTATTGAGCATACTCTAGAATTTCTAATCTGTATTTGGAAAGTTATGAGTCAATGTTCATTTTTAAATGCTTGTATTTTGATACTTCTATGAACTGTTAAAACAAACAAACTAACAAACAAACAATCTTGTGAACTGTTGTAAAGTCCTTTAACAGAAATACCTCAAGCTTTAAACGTTGCAAAGTAGGCAATCTGATTTTCATGTAAACAAGTTGCATGCATTTTGAAGCTACAATATTTAATATTTAGCTTCCATTTTCCTTCAATGTTTTGTTAGTGCCAAAAAATAATTATGCTTAGACTGATTTTTGTTTGTATTCATCAAAATGAACATATATTAGCATTTATAAACGCTCGATGAATGGGTGCTGTAGCTCTGAAGTCTTATTTAATATGCATGAGAACAGAGGACAAGCTTCTTCAGTATGCACAAGTAAAATCTTTATGAAAGCACACACATTTGTTAATATTGAGATATTGAACTAAAGCTACTGCTTTGCGGAATACTGGGTTGCATTAATTATCGAGTGTAAGGCAAGAAGATGTTTGCTCATTGCTCTGAAATTCTAGATAAATAAGACTGGGAAAACAGAGGCATTCGGGTAGTGCTAATCTATAAGAGAAATCTATCAAGACTTCACAGAGTGTTTTTCCTGAAGAATTAGGATTTATAAGCTGCACCTTACGAAAAAGTAAAAACTCTTTGGCGTTTCAAATGGAGAGTAAAATAACTTCTTCAAAGTCAGTTAGCCGACAAATGTAGATTTATTCCAAAAGGTGTCTTAATTTTTAATTTGTATGTTTGTTTATTTAGTCTGCCACACAGTTGAAGAACGTAATTTTTTCCTCTAGAAATATACTTTCAGAAGCATTTTTTTGGTCATTGTGTATCTCCTTGGAAAAAAGTCTCCTCTTCTCCTAAACTTATTTTCAAAGTACAGCACTTGTAGCAATTTCCTCTCACATATAGTTGCACTGTACTCTGCCCTTTTTATGGAATGGCTGCTTTGGAGGCCATTAAGTATACTAAGCATGTGATAGAGCCATTATGCTTCACACAGTAGTTCCTAAGCCAGTTGCAACATGTGAAGAGAAAGATGTATAGTTTTGTGAGTATTGCACTGGGATATGAAACGGAAATTTAAGAGTTTAGAATTCTTTTTGAGGAAAAAAAATAGCAGAAAGAGTGGGAAACAATATAATGTATTATTTTACACCAATCAGTGCTCTAGAGGGTGAAAACCTTGCCAACCTAGCACAATTTACAAGCCTACGTCAGATTCCAGGACTGGAAATTGCCAGATGCTGCCAAAAAGTATATACTTTGGCAAGGTAAATGCTTTGCTGGAACGAAATTCACTATTGCAAGAATAGCCAGGTTTATCAGGGTTTAGGACAAGATAATTTGAAATAAGAAGTTCATTGTTACATTTTAATATTGCCCCCTATAGTGCATCAGGAAGGACAATGGTAATATAATCATCCACCCATAATGAGAACACATTCTCTCCTCTGCTTGTATATGCTTTCAGAGTAAACAATTACCACCTACCCTTGTGTGTGGTGGAAGGATGATCAATCACAATAGGACCTTTCATATCCTTCTGATCCCATAGCCAATGTAAAACTGCCCTTTAGTTGATTTACCAAATGAATCACAATGCAAAACCCGTAAGTGGGTGTAATCCTAGCATCACTGAAGTCACTGGAAATCTTTTAGTGCAGTCAGGATTATGTCCTGATGAATCAGGTACCAGAAGCTACTTATATATAACCTGATTCAAGGTCTATTAAAATCAGTGAAAAGACTTCCATTGCCCTTAGTAGGCTTTGCATCTGGCTGACAATGAACGATCGCTTGCTTTTCCTTAGAACCTTACAGTTCAGCAAGTAAATACTGTCTTAGTGGCATCTGGAGAGATTTGCAGGGAACGGATGTGACGTGATTCCTTGAAGGAGGTAAGAAGAAAAGAATACTGATGTATAATCTGAAGCAGAATGACTGCTATGTGGTTAATGCCACTGACCACATAACAAGTAGCACATTTCTCCGCACTGGCTCACTTCTCACTTACACTACTTTTGTGTTTGTCTAATGCACTTAAATTCAGTGGACTTACTCAAATGTGCTCTAAGCTCTAGAGCTATAAGCTCTGTTTAGTAAGATCTGATGTCATTGCTGAGGGCTTTGTCAGCAAGAAGCATCCAACCTTGCACAGTAATGCAGCAACAGAGCATAAGAAATAAACGAGATTCAGCTTTGTACCTGTACGGTATTGTCTGAATCTTGTTTAGATTTTCAGTTACCGAACCTTTCTGTACCAGTCAGAATGACATTACTTTAATTACTTAAAAAATTACTTTAAGTGTGATGATGACTTAATGCTTTTGGCAAAAATCCAGCATGTAGTTTTCTTATGGCCAACATTTTAAATGTGAATTATTTTCCATAAAAAATATTTTTGATTGTCTGCTACTTTTAGCACATTGGGATACATTTATTTGTGAAGATTGACTTACAAGATTACTGATTAGCAAGGACAAATTAACCACTACATTCAGAAAGGGAATTAAGACAGGAAGATTAAGAGACAGATTCTTTTATCTTCAGTGATGTTAAACAGTACTTTATCCTAAATTAAGAGAGCTCTTTGCAGAGAAAGATAGTACTTAATTTGATAAACATTTATGGAATCTACCTATCAATTATTTGCAGAGGAGAAGGCTGTGACAGTGCCAGGAACTGAACCTACATCAACATAAGCACCAGGCCAATGCTTTGACCGTATACCTGCCTTCCTTTAACCTTGTTTTTGAGTCAGTAGGGCATGTAAAAATATAATCTTCAAATGAAACATTCCTTTGAGGTCATGATGCTCCTGTTAAACATGTCTAATGAGATAAAAGAAAAAGTGACATTTTCCAGTGGAGTACATAGTCATTAGGGAGTGAGGATGAAGTCATTGGGATGAGAAAGGAACAGTGAGCTGTGTCTGGAAATAGAACCAGAACTAAACCTAGCTAAAATATATGTTATGCTTGATTCACCTTTCACTCACAATGGTTTTCTACCAGTGGTAGCTCCATTTTTTAGTGATTTAGTACCGCAATAAGAGCTAGAAGAATCAGTTCTAGTGACAGGAACATAAAGAAAAAGAAGTCACTGCTGAATAATAAATTAAACTACTCCTGTTCTCCTTGAAAATCCAGCTCACCTTGCTCTTACTGAAGACATGCAGGGGGATTATGAAGAAACACTAGTATAGTGCAGGGAGAAGTTGATTTCAGTATAACATCTTAAATACCAAAACTACAGTTTCTATAGGATCGTTGAAAATGGAAGTGCTTGTAGGCAGTAAAGTTGGTTTATGAAGCAAATAGGAACTAATCCTTTTACAGGGTTGACAATACCCTCTCCAGTCACAGTTTTTAAAAGGCAATGTGGTTTCTGAGTAGATTTTTTTAAGTTCTCACTTGCTAAGTTTCAAAGGCCTTTTCAGGGAAATTCAAAGGTTTTAAAAGTTCATTTCCATTTCAAGAGAAGTTTTTCTGAGTAACTAGAATTATTCCTTTCTTTTACTATTTCCTTTCCAACTTGTTTAGACTTGATTAATGGTTGAAACCTCCACATCAGTTAAAGATGTTTTTCAGTGGCTTCTCTTATTTGGCAATCTTGCTGTCCTTTTGTTTCACTAGGTTTGTTCTGTGTGTCATACAGAAATACTATAAACTTTAAAAGGGCTGTGGCAATGTTGAAATTGATCTGATTTTTAAATTCCACGTGCTCGCTGACTTCTTTTGAGCCACAACTTTGTGCATCCACAATCATTTAAGCAAGGGGATCCAGTTCAGCAGAAAAGAAATAGAATGAGTAAGTATGCTTACAATGATGTAATCTTTTTCATTTATCTTATTGGTGTACAAATGTGTAAGCTTAATGGTGACTCCTTAAACATTAACTCTGGTAGCTGTGCTTCACCCTACAAAATCATTCTTCCCAACAGTAGGCCAGTGCTTTTGCACATCATGACATGCACAAAAAGTATTGTGGAAAATGAGAAAAATACTTAACCAGACTTGGCCAGTGGAGGGCTTACATTGTATCACACAAAATGAGAAAGTAGAACCAAGTAATTCCTATGAAGTGCATTTCTAAAGAATCTCTTTTATTCCTGTATTGATTATTAGAAATCACAGCCATTTTTAATTCTCAAGCCTTCAACACCTATTGTTCAATTTTTATTCCTTTAAATGCTAATAAATCTCAAAGCCTGGAGGCCTTTGAAGAAAGCTTTTGATCATCTGAAAGTGTAGATTCTGAGTTGTATCTGAAGATATTTCTTGACATGGGTGTCAGTATCAAGGCCTTTTCAGATATTTTTGTGTGAGTCTTTAGATATTTAGTTTTGTAGTTAAAAGTTACTTAGATGTATTTGAAATTAATAATTCAGTATTCATATATGACATTAAGAGTCAAGCTGTACAAAGGAAAATTATGTTCAGACATACTCTGTTAGTAAAGAAAATTTGCCTTAAAAAGATTATAAATATTTTAAAATAACTGTCCATAAGTACTTAACTGTAGTTAATCCTACAATTAAATCTGATATTGAGATACATATACTGAATCAAATAGGATAGAAAGCAATACTTTCACATAAAAAACCCATCAAAACACCAAAACCCTTGTAATTTTTTCTTCTTTGCTTCTTCTAACTAGTTTGATACAACTAAAGGAATGGGCAAATGTCCAGGGCAGATTAAGTAATTTTCAGATATTAGGGACGTGCAGTTAAAAAGTGGGTTTTTTTAATAACATATTGAACTTAACTTTGTCATTAGCCACTCAAATGGCATTAAAAAGTGGAATAACCTATACAATTTCCTCTGACTCTGCCTCCTAAAAGTGCTATTGCATAATTGTGATAGTGCTTGCAACCTCCTGCACTTTTAGTATTTATACCCTTAGAGTGTGGATCTAGATGCCAGCCGTGCAATGTTTTTTTCTCAGTCCTTCTGTATCAAAGTTTTTTAAAGTTCTTTCCATTGAGAGTGATTTTTTGGATAAAATAGATCATTGCTTTCACTGAACCTTTGGTCAAAATGTATACCAAATGAAAGTTTTCTGTGGTTTGGGAAAGTTGGATTAATTTTTTTCCTCTTGTTTTTCATTTTACATTCCTCTGAACTCCTCTCTACTAGCCAGAAAAGGAGGTGCCAAAATAACCCAAGAAGGCTGTGCAGCCTGTCTGTAAGTGAGAAGTTCAGCAAGTTTAGTGACAGTGGCTGTTTACGTAAGATTTCCAGCGTAAGGGCCTTAACCAGGACGACACTTTAATTCTGCAGGACTCATTTTCCCCATTTGCGAAATTCAGAAAAGTTTCAGGTCCTCATCCAGGACAAAATCCTAAATGGAAGTAAAATGAAGTCACTTTCACAATTCTGTTTGTCTAAAATGGGTTTGAGTTTTTTCTTCTTTGCTTCTAAATGATTATCTAAACCGCATCTCTTGTGATTTTGCTTAATTATTTGCAATCTCTCCTCATCTGTCAATTGCTTGTGCCTTTCAAGCATTGCTTTTTCTCATCTTCTAATATAACTTCAAAACTTTTCTGATGAATTTCCTAAACTCATTTCAGCATTCTAGGTATTCTTTGTTTATCTCTTTAGCAGTTAGACAGCAGAGCATTAAACAAGTTGTTACTGATTTAAACTTCATAATTGTTTTGACTTTCCATCCAGCATCATAAAACTTCTGTGCAGTCAACTGTGATCCTTCTAAAGATTAAAAACACAAAAATAAACTATTGCATATAGTTTTCTCTATACAGCTTCAGAACAATATTGTTTTTAGCCCGGATGAATTTAAAACATATCTCATTGAGAAATAGTGACAATACTATCAGTATAAGCATCATCCTTGCTATTTTTTTCTAATCTTAGTGATACAAAGCATAAACCAAAAATTTTGATGCAGGAAATAGCTGCATATTATGGACCTGCGTGGGACTGATTCTCACTCTTTCTCTCTTTACGTGTCTGTCTCTCTTTACTCGCATGACTGTGATCTTTTGCCGACAGCTACTATGCAGTGTCTTCATAGAATGCTACAGGTACCATGGAGGCACATGCTGCCTCTACAATGGCTTCTTGTGTCTTCAACTGTATATATTATGCAAGTGTTACGTGAATTACATGCTGTAGTGAAATATATAGAATTTTTTTTCTCTATCATACGAGACAGAGGGGTGGAGCTGTTGTAATGAAGCCGTATTACTAGCAAATAGATCTGAGCACTGGCATTTACTAGATACTGTATATATTACAGAGCAAAATGGCTATGCCTCTGGAAGATTTGAGTGATCAGCACGTAATTAAATTTCCTGGGTACATAATGTTTACAAAAAAGCTTTCTGTCCTTTAAATGCTTTTTATCATTTGTTCTTAAGGTCAAGGACTACTGAAAAATTTAAACAAAATATTTATCTGACAGGGACTGCAGCTTATTTCTGCATCATTCTCAAGATTTTGGATTCTTTTTTCAATTAAGACCAGTTCTATGGCCGGTCACACATTAGCCCTGAAGTCACATTCTCTGTAACACCCATTAACACTAGCTGTAAGTATATATACCTTTTTTCCTTCAGTGTTGAGATCCAGAAGGTTTTATAACTGTTGCATTTTCCTGGCCTGTGTGTGTTGCTGGAATGCCTGGAGACTGACAGCGGCATTGTAGTCATTGTTTTGCTGAATTTTTTTGTGCAAAATGTGGGTGGTAGGTTCAGTTTCTTTTTTACACTAGAGGGCTCCTTCACACTTGATTAGCAGTGTGGCAGCACCTACAAGTCACAGCAGTGTAAATATGCTGCAGCATAAGGGTATGCCTGCACTATAGGACATGACAGAACAGGCTTGCTGTGTCTTCAGTCCATAGAAATTGCTTCTGCATACGGTGATACTGTCACCCCACGAGCAGTATCAGAGAGGCCTGTGATGATTTTCTCTCCTTCTTACTACATAAGATGGGAAGAGCAGAAACGGTACGGAACTATTTCTGAACAAAGACAAATTAAGATTTGCTCCCTGTTCAGTTTACAGACACACATGAGAATGGTAGAATGGTAAATGCTGCAATCAAGCCAGTTGGCCACCTGGAAATCTTACCTTGAATGTTTCCTAAAATTATGGTCACTCGGCAAGATTTTTGGAGGCTATTGAAAATCATGTCAACTTGCCTTTCTGCTGTTGGAGTGGCTGAGTTAATTTATTTTCAAGAGTGGGACAGGTATTTTTACAGGATGAAGAAAATTCTTATGTAGTAGTTTTTCCTGTCAGTATGTGGATCTTGGACTACAGTGACCCAAATAGCAGACAAGAACTAAAAAGTGAGAAGGAAGCTTAACTGTTGGAGGAAGGCACCTCAGTGTGATAACTCCTCTTGACCTTTTTTAGACCAGAAGTTCAGATAATTTTGACCTGTAAATACAGTTCTAGAATTTGAAAAATAAATTGTTAGAGAAGATCTGCAAATCAGGAAGTAAAACACTTCTCAAATATCTGTCCTGTAGTCTGTCCTTTGGCCTCTTTTCTGCACTATTAATAGTTTCTTAATTGTCTATACAGAAATTTCTTAGTATTAATCAGGGTAGGCTTTCTCCATTTCTAGATAAAATTAAATATTATGGTAAAAAACCAGGAAATTTACAGACAAAATAGCTGTGTGGTGTGATTTAGTAGCCTTTTAAGTTTTTAAAATAACTGAACTATATTCAGTGCAAGGGGTTGTGTAGCAAATAGTGTTGTCCATTCAAGTAACGATATCAGAAATTGTTCCCAAAACATTGAGTTACATTGATATTTTAAAATATTGCTACTGATCTCCACTGCTTAAGCACTTAAGCCCTACTCTGCACTTTGTCAGCTTCATGCTTGGGAAATGTCACTCAAGTGACAGCTGGTGGAGTCAGGGCGAAGAGCAGAGAGGAAGCATTGAAAAATGCTTGGAACATGTTGCTGTATTGTAGGGATAAAAGATACTAGAAATGTAGAAAGCAATATATGGCTTTTAAAATCCACAACATGTTCCATCCTATGTAAAAGACTGGTTAGTATTGGCTGTAATTAAACTTATATGCATGATGAGCAGTATCGTTATGAGAACTCCTTGCCATTCTTCAGTAATGCAGCAACGAGGAAGATTATCCTTTCCCCTACTCCAGGATGACGTCATTGTACTGATAAGTAGGACTTAGGAAAGGTTTATGTTCTTAGCACTAGAATTAAAGAATATAATACTCCTTTTAATACAGTAATTTCTAGCTCTACTAATTTTCAATGTTTATATTGCAAGATCATTAGGAAATTCAGAAATCATATCTCTGGTTTGAGAGAAAAAGAGTGGGGTGATCTAAGGATAAATGAACTCTCTGCTGTAGTGTTCCTCTACAATTGTATCACATCTGGCAAGTATCTACAAGGTCTTTCAAAGTGATATGCTGTAAAATTGCTAAGAAATGCAGTCTTTAAAAATTCAAACACATTGTTAACATTTCAGTGTTGAAGCTGGTAGTGATTATGGAGTACTATATTTGTTTCCTAATAGAACAGACGTTCTTAATTTATTATTTCACATTGTAAATTTTCACATTAGACACCATACTGGCTCAAGATAAAATATCAGCGATAGGACACTTGTTCTTTCTTTTTATTTAGAAGAAACCAGACATTATTGCACCATGTCCTATATCGTGTTCAGATTAATTTTGACTCATTTCCTTACAGAAATTGCTGAAACCTCTCCAGAGTTCTTCATGGACCATTCATTCATTATTGTCTCAGTGCTCTGGCTCAATTATGTAAAGTTACATTAGTGGATATAGAAGAAGAAAAATTAAGAGTTAGCTCTTCTGGATGGGCTATATGGCATATGGTATAGCTCAAGATGGAATCAGTGACGGGTAGCCCAATCCCTAAGGAATAATTCATCCTGTCTTATTGCACAAAGTGTATGTAAGTGTTTGAAAATTAAATACTTCTGCAAAAACAAATGAAATATCCCATAACACTGTAGTCAACTTAGCAGAGAACACAGTTTGGTAATCATACTTATAAATTATGATTTTTTGGCACCATAATATCTCCATTGACACTAGTAGTTGGAGCAGGTAACAAAACCTAAACTTGAGATTGCCTGACACTTTCTAATATTAGTATCTGCCTTAATGTTGTTATAACTTAACCAAATCTTAACTGTCTGTGTTTCAGATTTTGTGCATTGTATATATTTGGTGAGTTTTTGAGTTTTTTCATTTTCTTCTTTTAAAAGAATGGGAGAGAGAAAGTTGCAGCTAAAACCATTCAGTCATTTCTGACAGTAAGATTAGAAACCACATAGTTTTGCCCCAATTAAAACATAACCTCCTCTTCTTTAGAAGTGTATGGCTGTTTTATCAAATAACTCCTGTGCTTCCGTGACATGAAGGTGGAATTCAGGGAGGAGGCAAAAAGGAAATTACTTTCATTCAGATACATACACTTGTGTCCTGCATGTCATAATTCACCTAAAAATTGCAAATTTCCAAGGTTTTGAGGTATTTATCAGTAAAAGTAAGCATAAGTATTTATCAGTCCAGTATAAGTATTTACTGGTTCAGTTCTCTGAAGAGTTGGGCTGCCACAATTGTTTTTGTTTTTATACTCCCCCTCATGATAATCTCAAGGAGTTGTCATCTGGCAACTGTCTTGTTCTTTATAATAGCTTGTATCACTTTTTACTGCTACCATAACCAAACCTGCTGTCTGATATTGACATTTCCCCATTTGAACATTGAGGCGAGGTTTCTTTTAAAAACATTTTTTCTTGGACTGTACTGAGATTGAAGTTAAACGAGATGTGGCTACGTTGTGGTTAGGTCATCTGGTGTTGGTATTTCTATAGAGATGCTTCACAGTCTGCACTAACCAAGACCGCAAGATTGATACTTAGATAGCTCTCCACTGACATGCAATTGCTAGTGCAGGGTGCAGTCATTGCCCAACCCAGATCTAGTAAGAAAAAATGGACACATCTGCATGTGCTCATGTGCTGTGCATTTGTGAGAGGAGAACTGTCCTTGAAACCTGGTTCAAACATGATTCATGCTCAAAGGAGTCAAAGTCCTAGTTCAGGTAAGTTAGCTGCCAAACACAGAACTTTATTAGCAACTTTTAAAGGCTCCTTGGTCTTAAATTATGTTTTCTTTTGATTCATCATTTTTACCTCTTTCCAGATGAAATTTTTTCTGCCTTGCTTGTAACACCTTTCCCTGACTGCCAGTTCTTGCCTTTATTTCTTCTGTGTGCAATTCTCATGTATAATTACCATTTTTAAAAGAAATATACTAGAGTATTGACTCCTTTAAATTAATGATGGATATCTCAAAGCTCAGACTAAGGGATTTTTTTCCTATTGTTCCCACCTTAAGAATACTGGAAACTTTTGAACAGAGTTTCCATTAAATTTGAAAGAGTAAAACTTTTCTCAACCGATTTTCCCAAATCAAAATTACTTAGCAATTCTGAAAAATAATACCTTCACAGTTCATTAACAGTGTATTGACACAGAACTGGCAGATATTCTACCTACAGGGAAGTCACTGACTTCAGAGAAGTTAACCTCATGGGAATATTGATAGAAACAGGGCTAGGAAAGGAGCATGCAAAGCAAGTGTGCTCTTCTCTGAGGCGACTCTTTTGATTTGTTGCCTCATCTCTGTGTTAGCATTGGCAGAATGTTGTGGAGAATGAAAAGAAATTGCTTACTAGGCTCTACCACTTTATTGAGAGGATGCAAGGAAAGTGGTGTGAAAAGTGGAATGTGTGGGGAATTAGAGTGAGAGCACAGTATTTTGTTGCTGGCAGATGTCTGCTAGGCTTCACCATTTTACTGAGTGGTACAATTCAGTTGTTATGACACATGCAGGAAGAAAAACAAAAAACACGAGCTGGAGGCTTGGGGAAAATTAAATGATGATGACTCAGAACTTACACCCCAAAGTAAAATGAAGATTGAAACACTGCACCAATTTGTTTAGCAAAGGAATCTGAAGCACACATGAAGAAATGAGCTTCCAATTTATTGAAGCTTTGCACTGATCTTCAGATGAAGAGTGTAATATTAGAAAGCTAGTGTCAAGGTGAAAGGCAAGGATGATTACAGATAAACCGCAAGCTGAGCTTATGTTTTTGCTGCCATTCTCTTTTCAAAATATTCTTTTTGTTCAGTGTGTAGTCAGCTCCACATCTGCTTCTGCTGAAATCCAGGGAAAAGTGTTTCAGCGCCTAGAAGTGTTATTGTTTGACTCGTTTGGCTGGGAGAATGAGTCTCAAGTAACCTATGAACTCTGTGCCATATACTTGCAGTAAGCAGAGGGCCTGCTGGGATGATCTGCTTAACTTGCCATTAAGTTTTATGTAATTCTTCTATTATTGTTTAAAAATGGTTTGAGGGATTCTCTGCAGTAATATGGCGTACTTTAACTTCTAGTTTGAAAGTAGTAGCCAATTTTTATTCCTTATGTAAACAGATCTGTTTTTATTGTATTTACTGAACTGTCTTCCTGATAGACTATTACCTATAATTTATCATCCTTACTCCAAAGTGGCATTTTGCTTGAAACTTTAACCCTTCCAGTAGTTGAGTTACATACAAGTGATCTTCTAAAAAATAGTATTTGGATGATTACCTGAATATGAATGGTTACCTGAATCAGGGGATTTCAAAAGCATTTAAAAGGTGAATAAACGTCATTGCCTTATTTTCATACATGGTGAAAGTAAGACAAATACAGATAAAATTGGTTTGTTCAAGATTATGTAAGCTGGTTAGTCCCAAAGCTAGAAATAGTCATAGCCTCCCAGCTGCTTTATTCTTTATCCATTGCCTATCTACAGAAGCACTTGGTCTGTCCTCTGAAATATAAAAGGTGAGAGAGAGTTTACACCAATTAGGCTCCTCATATTTGGAAGTCTTATTTCTGGATTCATGGATTGTACAGAAAGGGACTGTGTTAGCCATAATTGTGTACTGTTGGACTCATACATTGCAACATCTCACCATTTCTTTTTAAGGTTGCAAAATTTATAAATGGATTTTCTGTACATATGAGAAATTTGTTAGCAACAAGATCATCTGATGCAGCATATCAAGAAATCAGGTGACTATGGGTTTGATACTGGAAGTAATCTGTGTCCAGAATTCTTGTGCATATTAAGTAGTAGTTATAATTGCCAACTGTTGAAAGAATAGGTGGTGGTCTTGTTATCTGTTACCTTTTATATTTGCCAAAGAAGTTATAATTCAGTCTACACCAGATGATGGTGTTGTATGCGGTGTATCATCCCTTATCTTGTGAAAGCATTGCCTCAAAATTCATTGAATAGTATGCAGCCTACAGGGTATATTAAGCCTTTATTTCATACATTTATGCGTCATAAAGACAGTGTTAGTGGTCTTCTCAGCAGATTATCAAGAGGGCAACGGCTACATTACACCACTGATGATGACTATGATCACATAAAGGGACATTCAGTCCAACATAGTGACCCTGGTTTACAGCTCCAATATACTGATATTCTAAAAGGACAGGTAACAGATAACACCAGATACTCCCTACCTCATGTCACTTGAGGCAAAGGGTACGTGTCATTCCCTTTACTAGTACCTGGCAATACCAAATTCTGTTTATCACCAGCCACTTGGCAACAAGAACTATTCCTGGTCAGTGCTTTGCTGCTCCCCTGCGCAGCAGCTCTGCTGGAATTTCTGCAACTCGCAAAAATGAGGCAATTTCTGTTGCTCCAGTGAGAGCAGAGAGAGGCTAATGATTCTTTGGAAAGTGCTTAGATTTGAAGAGAAGGAGAGGAGAATTACATTCCCAGTTTCTGTTACATGCTGTTCTTCATTGCTTATAGTTGTCTGGTCTAACCTATACTAAGTTAACTTGGACTGATATATATACTACTTACAATTTGGGAGTATTATGCTATTTATTGACTGCATAAATTTAGATGCATCGTGGCCCATTTGTAATGTAGGAGCTCAAGTTTATTGTCTGCCATTAAAATGACCAGGATTAGCTCTCTTACCGGACTATATCACTATGAGTTATATTGGTGAAGAAACCTGTTCTTACTGCATCTGTTGTCTGAATCCAAGCTTCCAGTGTTAACATTGGCTTAACAAGCTTTACATTTTCTTTTCCCCTTATTAAAAAAAAAATGAGCTCATATTTCAAAATAAATTTCCTGTATTGTGCTGCATTAAACATCTGACACAGCCGAGATTTTAAGCTGCTGAATGCACATATAATGCTTTTTAACAAGTGACATTGCTATGGTTATGAGTTACACAACAGCATGATGTCAGCCCTTTGATTGGTGCCATGGTATTTAGCAATGCCACTTGGATAGGAAAGTTCACACACAGAAGCCTGTCCAACAGTTCTAAGAATTTTGTATCTTTTGAAGTGTTCAATATATTTCTTTATGTGTTGAAGCGCTGGCCTTCCAAACCCTTGTTTTTATTTTCCAGCAATCTCAGTGAACTTGGGGTCATTGGATTGCTTGCTTTCTCACTGACTGCACTGAAATCAAGCAGCCATCAGCTAAATTACTGTACTTTAAAGTTTACTGTCTAAAAAGAATTCAAAGCAGTACTTTAAACCAGCATTATGACTCTCCTTTCAACATGACATGAGGATATAACGCAAACCAAAGAGGTAGAGGTGGTTCAAAGAAAAGGTGGATTGTCTGCACAGACTCACTCGAGAGAAGAAACAATGATTCAGATTTCAGCTGCCTACTTCAGCCACAAGTTTTCTGTGTTTATAGTTGTTTCAGCAAGAAAACAATCTGCTGTTAATACAAATTAGGTCTCAGTTTTCCAAGATACCTCTCCATCTCCTGAGACTATAGGGAAACAACAAAATTAAAATTAAAACTTTATCAAAATGGTGGCAGTCTATACTAGCAGTATAGTAATGATAGCCTATCAGTTCCTTTGCCTAAAAAAAGTCAAATTAAGGATAGTTAGAATGGACTTGACCAACAAACTCATGTTTATCTAAGATGTTCAGAACAATCAGTTTTCCAAGTGTTGCATACAATATGGTGATGCAGAATGGGGAAAACAGGATAAAAACCACAAATTGATATATGAAGTGGCTTTTTATTTAGTAGATTATTGGCCATTGCCAGTAAAGCTTGGTGTGTGAAAAACATTATGTTTTTACAGTGACTGTTGAGAAATGCACTGGTGGTCTCTGCTAACACTCACATCATAGAATTACTTGAATGAATTATCATCCAGTTGGTAGTTTCAATTAGTGCTTAGATTTGAACAAAAAGAGAGGAAGATAACATTGCTTTAGTTTCCAACTCTCTTGACAAAAATGCTTTGTTAGCTCAGGTAGGATAGGGTATATGCTGAAGCTGCTTTTGAGCAAGTGGCACACTTGCAGCTGCAGGTTTTAAAATCGGCTTTTTCCTTTTTGCTTCAGTTTCGCCTGTATAAAGGAAAGGTACAACTTCACTGTATCTCTAGATTAAATTAATTGACATTTTTATTCTGTTTTGAATCTACAAAGTACTCGCGGAAATGTTAAAATTACTTGGCAAAATAATCCCTGCCATCTCCAGTTGGATATGCAATTACTAGGGCAAAAATCTTACAGCTGCTCAGAGAAACAGATGATTTCCTGGGAAATTGTAGGATATACTGTGTTTGTCTGAGTGCTGCAATCAAATACTTCTATAATGAGCATTCTAGAGGAGTTTATGAGGAAAATATTAATTCTTATTGTCTGCAGTGTTTGGATCTTGGAAGTCTATAGGGCTTGAGACCACCCATTACGTAGTGAACACAGAATAAATATTTGAATGATTTTTTTCCTTCTCCCAAGAGGTGTGCGTCCTGGATAAATACAGATACAATTTTTTGATAAAGACTAGTCATTTAGTGATGGACTGTATCATAATGTAAAACCAATTGGCCTGTGACCAAAATTAAGGCTGATATTCCCTGATTTTAAGGGATTCTTAAGACCACAGCTCAAGTCACTAAGTACTTTCATCAAGCTCTTCTGTTTGAGTTGCTGCACATTTAAAAATGTGTTTAATTCATACATTCCTGCATTATTTGTCATTACACAAACTAATATTTTTAATAGAACCTGCAGATTCTCTTACTCCTCAGATTACAATATATTTAGAATTATTACACTAAATTTAGGTGCTGTCAGATGGTCTCATTGCAGTGCAGACCAGGTCTAAGTCACAAGTACATGAAACTCCAAAATAAGACATCCTAAAGAACTCTGAGAGATTTTTAATTATATTTTTCTGGCCAGAAGACAAAGAAAACAATAAAATATGCATTGTCTCCAACTTCCTGCAATAATTATAATTTTTCTCATGTCTGATCTTTGCCCTATATTGTTTGTGGTCCATGTTTAGGCTTTGGCATCTTGCAAATGAGGTTAGTAGAAAGGTAGCATTTACAGTAATTATTAACCACTGTCTGTTCCAGAATGCCTCTTAGAATATTTATTCAAATTCAGCTTTCATTATTTTTAGCTCACTTGGGAAATTATTAGCTTTCATCTAGTGCCTCATATATTTATGCTAGAAATAAGAAGATTTCATACTAAGCGTATTAGTATGTTTAACGTCAGAGAGGAAGCCAAGTCATTATGCCAATTCTTATTTTAAGAAGCTTTTAATAGTGACAGCTTTTTCACAAGTAGTCAATAAGGTCCATAAGCAAAATTTAGACAAGTAGCTAAGGACCCTGACCTGTATTTCCAAAGATACTGAGATGACTAAAACAACAGGCATATGCCTAGAAGGATTTAAAAAAAAGACAACTGTCTAGGACCACCTATCATTGATTTCAGTGGAAATTAGGTATATGACTGCTTTTGAAAAAAAACTCTTGAGTGTCCATCTGCCTCTTCAATGCCTAAAAACATTGAAAATCTGCCTCATATGCCTTTAGGATCCTCCAAGGTCTCACTGACTTTTCACGAGATTTTGAAAATAGATAAGCACTTCTGAAAAGTTAGTGTTCAGTCTTTTAAATGCAGCCATCTACCTGCCACAAAATCAATTTAGGCACTTCAGCAAACACTTATGTGTGAAGAATTGATAATTTTTAATAGTTTGTACCATGAATGGTACATGAACTTTAAAACTGCACTACAAACCTTTCAGGTTGGTTTGAATGAATGTTAAAAATGAGGAGTTTTTTGATGTGCATGTACCCTTTTCAAATCAGGCACAAGTAGCGTCTATTGATTGCTCAAAAAAGCCTCTATTTGCTATATTTATAATACAGAAGGAAAAATATCAGAAGTTCAGCTAGTAGTTCTTAGGAAAAACAGATGACTAGTTAGAAACCAGTGGGAATCCAGTCAAGGGAAAATATTTGTGGTGCAATGATACCTATGGCCAAAAGACCTAGGAAAATCAATGATCAATGTTTTCTTTAGTGAGCATAGAGAATTCTTCAAATTAACTCACACTATCCTCTGTGCACTGAGCCAAAGCCAGTTGAAGTTAACAGATAATGTTGCGTAAGTGTCCATGGACTCCTGACTGTGGATTATGAAGTGAAGAAACTCCTGGACAGGGCCAGCCTGGATTAACATCACTGTTTTCCCCTTCTTTGGTATCATCATCTACTTATCAGCTTTTCCTTGACGATGTCTCTCTTTACCATATGAAAGTGTAGGGATACACTTTTTTTTATATTATATCCTAAAAAAACTCAACAAGGGCACTCCCACCCATTTCATAATTCAAAGATAATAATTTTTGCATTCAAAACTTGTTGTGGGTTATTTGATTCTTGATGGGGGGTTCAAGCCTGACGTATTGAAAAAATTTTGCTCTTTTTTCACAGACCTGAACTTCATCTGTTTCATATCAGAGTATAAATTTCTATTTGAAAAGAGCAGCAGACAATAAGAATATCACCACTTATGAATTCTGCTCATTTTATTAGTCTTCATCTTAGTGATAACAGGAAATAGCTGTCTTTTATTTCATCAACTCCTACTGCTTTCAAAAACTAAAATAAGATGAATATGTAGCAAAAATTATAGTAGTTGATTTAATACCATTAGAACTGCAGTTGTAGAATTTCATTCCACTGTTTGCAAAAAGAAAAGCAAAGGTCAAATTCTAGAAAAATATCTTCCTATTATTTTTTGAATGACCATGTTATCTTGACCACTCCACTTTTTGAAATTATTGTATCTTGGGATAGTTATATTAAATCTACTGTATCTAATTCCTGAAATAGTGGTGGAACTCTACAAGTGTATTAATTCATTCATATGAGTATCTCATACAAGATCACCCTTCATGACTTTAAAATGCAGAAGTCAATACGTCTGTGAAGTGAGAGAATGTTGTGGAAACGATGCCCTCATTTCTACCCTGTTTCCCTCAAGCTAGACCAATTGGGAGTGGTACAGTGCACAATATTAAGAGTAGCCTGAGATAAGGTAAGTTGTATACACATTTATTCATAGCAAATATAAATAATCTTTTCCGGATTTTAGTGCTGTACTCTGCTTCAAAACAATACAGTTATTGAAAAAGCTTTGTCAAGATCTGAACAATATAAAGTGCAGTTCCTACACCCCATAGCTGGTTTGGAAATTTTAACTACTGCAATTATTGTTCCCTGCAAAGCGATCACTTTAGAGATGTTCATGGAATGTGGTTATTTTTGAAGTGATTCTGTACTGTTTCTGTATTGCCTTGTATGAAGGAAGGAACTCAAGCAAGGAAGGCAGAAGAAACTTTGTGCTGTTGATTCAACTAATTGAATGGCTAACAACCTCAGGTGGGCTTCTATCTCACTTCAGTCATATTACTGCTTTTATAGATGAGCTCATTAAGTCAGCAGTAGCTATTTTTTAAACCTTCAAATTCCGTGAGTATTTCAAGACTGTATGCCTGTTGTATCAATGAGTGTCTCAAAACTGAACCTGAGCATCATTCTGTGGAGCACCATTCTGTGTCCTTTTTACATGATGATACTTTATGGCACAGCATTCTAACTGAGAAAATGCTACTTTAATGACATCCAATATCTAGATGTTACTCTAGGTTTTAAATATTACTATTTTCTCAATTCCTTAAAAAACTGCTGGACCATGTATATTCATAGGAATAGAAATGAATCTATGTGAACAGCAGTGTAAAAAATTGTTTCATTATTTATGCATGGATAAGTGCACTTTGTCTCATTATGCAGGAATAAAATATGAAGGAGTGTTACTTACTATGGCACGTTAGAGTATAATCTACCTATTATATCAAGCAAGAAAAGGTAGATAAGCTTTTCCCTTCTACTTTTACTGTCTCAGAGTGAAGTGCTTTCTCCATTAGGATTCACACTCCATCAGACTAAAGGCTAGGACTGCTTAAAGGCCAAAGGAGCAACTCTAACGGGTGTCACCTGCGTAAGGCACATTCTGGGTCTTTGTTTAATTGTATTATACCACAGCAGCTAAAATAATCTTGGATTTGCTTTGATCTGAAGCATGGTCCTTATGAGTACATCCTTATCCCCACGTTGAAGTTCACTGTGTGGTTTTAAATAGATTAATCTCACCAAAATTTAGGCTCTTAATGGAGGGTTCTTACTCAACTAACTCAAGGATAAAATTGCCATAGCTTCCTTGCTTAAATTAGTGGAGAAGAAAAAGTATATCCTATGGGATATTCAGAACCTAATGAGAGCTCTGAAAGTTTCTTATTCCTCTCACTAGCTGTAGAATGAGCTTGAATAGGCTCCTAGCTCGGATACCTTATTTAAGTGCCCAAAAGTAGACGGAATGAATCTGAACCAGAATCTCCTTGTGTATATTGCATCAAGCTCTGTTTAGTCTTTATCATTCAGCAGTTTCACTCTGTATGTGGATAAACAAAAATTATGTTTGTCACAGATTATCTAGAAAGAATTGAATTTAAAGGTCTTTTATCTGAAAGGAGGTGAAAAGAACAATACAGTCAACAACATAAAAGACAAATGAGAGTTTTTCTAATACATCTATCCTTCTCTATAAGAATCCTGGAGGTGTAATAACATCACCATTTCTTCCTACACCTCTATCCTCCCTTGAAAAAAAGAAGAAAAAAAACACCAAAAACCATCAGTAAAGAATACTTTGATATTACTGAATTCCAAAATATAAGTAGGATCACAATGCAAATTGTTTCAGTGGTACCTCTGTTTTCATTCAGTGCCCATAGATTTAGAATAAAATGCCAGAAACTATTAGAAAAAACAGAAGTCTTCTAAAAGCAAATATATATATATATGGGTTTTTTTGAATTTAATCTTAACTATACATTTCAGGAATGAACATGGATTTTATTCAGGACATGTATTTGCCAATAATACATCTGATTAAACTAGGAAAATTAGACATACTATCAGTAGCTTGCTCCCAAATTACACAAGAAGAAATTAGATACATTTTCAGTAGCTTGCTCTCAAATCTCTTCAGTCTATGAGTCACCAGATTTTTCCTGCCAAACTAAATATGTCTGTGAAAGGCTGGAAACTTTAATGGAAAGAAACATAAAACTTGAAATACGTAGGAAAAACTAAGTTTTTTCATGGAAGACCTGTTGGCTAGTAATTCAGGAATTCAGGAGATGTAGAAACAAGTTATTACATCTTACTTGTCTACAGAATTTTGAAGGTATGAAACTTATTCTATTTAAATCTGCTATGTTAACCCACAATAGATGTCCTTACTAGCTTTCGTGTAACCAATGAAGACTTACAAAAAGAAGATACAAAAATTTCATTATAACAGCAGAAGTTCTTATCCAGTCATTTTGATGGGGCTGAGTTAAAAGAAACCTTCAGTGTAGTTAATGTAAATCTGAAAAACACCTCTCTGTTGTAAATTGGATTTATTATACATAGTACCACACAGTCATCAAAGCTAATTAGGAACGTACTCATCTTTTCAGATCCACAACCATAATGACATTTTCTTTACCATTTTCCCCACAACACTTACACTTTTTCTACCTTTGCATAAGCCATACATTTAAAAATATTCTTTAGAATACAGACTTGTTGTGAAATATAGAGTTCGTGTGCATAATTTAAGCTTTTATCTGTTGCCTTAGTATGATATGGCTGTTAATTAACATTCTTTTGAAGACAAAACAATTTTCCATAGTGTTTACCTTCCTTAGCAGTTGCTGTTTGTAGGGGCCGGGGGTGTTACTTAAGTGCTTGCTTGTTTGGAGATAGAAATAGTTAATCCGTATTGCTAGAATATTTATTTTCAGAAATAAAACTGTTTTGTTCACTGAGCTGGATTCAGTTAGAATGGTCTGAGTCAACCCCTTCTTTTTTCTGCATACTCAGCCTTGTGTAAATTTCTGCCCAGCACACAAAGACACACATACTACAAACAAATAGTTCTGTATAAAAAAAATTCATATAATTTCAGGCTTGGGCGTGAGCCATAATTCCCTAACGGAAGTGCTTTATTTTTTTTTTTCCACACTTCTATGGGCACATAAGGAAGCAGAGGGGTCTACTGTCTGGAGGCATTCTGTTACTCTAGAACAGTTATATCACATAGATGGGAAAACTGGGATCATGGCTGAATTTCAAAAGTAAGATGGGAAATATACAAATATGCTGTAGACTCAGGAGAAAAATTTAAAAAAAGAGAGACAGACGAGCCCTGAATTATTTTTTTTTGATGAAAGGAAGCTATTCCAGTTTTCACTAACAAAGGGTTTAACATGAGGTAAGCAAACAGCTTCCACTGTCTTGTAAGAATGAGGACACTGAAAGTGCATTAAATTTGACTGTACATGGGATTCAATCAGAAAATAGAGCAAATATCTCAGACTAGTGTCTGATTTTATAGGAATTTAGGTTTACTAAGGAATTCAAAGAAGTTTTCTAGGAATTTTCTAAGGAATTCCAACCAATTTACCAGGAATTGGCATTGGAGAGGGAATCAGAAATTTAACCTAAAAGTTGCTTAGGTAAAATTGACGAGATAAGCTCACCTATGTAGTTTGTCTAATGCTTAAAGAAGTCTGAAAAGAAGACAGCATTTGACTTTTCTTGCTTTGATACAGTCAGAATAGCAATTTATCCTATTATTCTGAATCTTATGTGTTAATCAGTGCCAAAGGTACAGTCTTTTGATTGAAATAGGCATTTAGTATTTAACTGGATTCAATTTTTTAAACTTTTACTTACAGTGACAATGCAAAATTTTCTATAAATTGGAGTCACCCACTGGTCAGCATGTGGTATGCCCCTCCAAAGGCTATGAATGTGTCAAAATTCTTGTTCTCAGAACCTCATTCTCTGATGCAAACATGAAATATTCCTGTCATTACTTAAGAATTAGACCCAATACTTGGGCTATATCTTGCATAGTGATTTTGCATTAAATGCACCACAAAGAATGTATGAATTAATGGCTGCTGCTTCTTTTTGACATGGAAGTTCCTGTGGTTATTATCAGAGAAAAAATTAACATAAATTCTTCAGTAAGTATACATTTGTGGTATTTCATTTGCCTTGATTTCCAGACTGAGAAACAACTTGACTATTGGCTACTCCTTTCATTTGTTGTCACATTTTTGAACAATTAAGCTTGTGTTATAGGGAAATATTGACATTTGGGTATGGTTTAATAAACAAGTTCAGATCCATCCTTTTTTAGCAAAGCTCTGAAATTAAAATGGCTTTAAGTCTCTATTTGATTTTCAATGATGTGAGAAGGTTTGAAACATGCATAAGAGCTAAAGTGCTGAATAAGCTCTAGAGAAATGGCTGTATGAACATCCTTCTTTGAATGAGCACTCTGCATAGATTGCCCTAGATCCTCAAGTAGTTACTGCAAAAGGTTTTGATTAATAAACTCTGTGGTTCTGGTAAATGGAATAATTTGCTTTACAACTCTTGCTGCTGTTGATCAAATATTGCAAATGCATTGCTAATACCAGAACAAATGAAGAGGTCCATACACAAAGGTTTTCGCCAATTGCATAAAGTATATGCCAGAACTGAAGTCAGGGAAGGGTTTTTCTTGGTATTTAAGATTCAATGGAAAAGTAAGAGGGGCAGCTATGCCAAGAATTAATGCTGATCTTTCCAAGTGCTTCTTTGAGTGACTTTTATCCAACATGAGACTAAACAATGTATTAAATACACATATAGCAGCTAGGGAATCAAATGTCAAATAACTGCTTTCTGCTGTTTGAGGCTAAATTTGAAACTTGGTCTAGTGCATAGATAAAGGCAAACATCATAAAAAGCATTAGCATCTCTGACATCCAACAAGGACACACATAAATTGAACTTGTGGAGAAACTGTACTTATTTGGTTTTGGTAGTAGACAATTTTTACAGAGAAGTTTCTTGCTGAAATTTTGATCTACGTTTCACTTCCAGTCACCTCATTAAAATTAACATTACTACTACAGTCCCCCTTAATGAAAAAAATTAAAAATTATTAATTCCTTGGCAACCTGACTGTAGAGGAGACCTGTTTGCAGAGTCTAAATTTAGTGGCAAATCCTCCTACACTGACTGTGTGATCCATGGAGAAAGAAGGTGGAATGCCTCTCTCTGTTATTAAAGAGGTAACTTAAGAAGATTAACCTCACTAAACTAAGGTTAGCTTTTATGAACACTCCCTAGCCTTTCTTCATGTGATAAATAAAAGACAAAGTTCTTTCAAATACTGGCTTATTTTCAGATAATTTCCTCAATAATCACTACCAGGGGCAACAGAACACCAAAGTTATGTATCAGTTATTTGACTATATAGTGATACCATTCCAGAAGCCAGAGCTGTCTTTTTTCTTACAGAGGTATATCAATAACTGTGCCTATAGTCCTGGTTCCCTGAGCACGGAACTTGCAGACCTGGCTAAAGTACTTCTTAGCTCCTTTCCAGGCTAGCTTTCCTGTAAGAAGTAAGAAACCTGGGGATAAAGACTGAGGAATACACTCAAATCTTCCATGGATACAGAATTTGGACATGAATGGGGCACGTAGCCAGACCAAGGAACTTAAAAACACTCTCAGATCTTGCTGCATGAACATAGCCAAGATGACCAGCATTTCTTTGCAAAAATTTGTAAGACTGTTACTGACACCACAAACTGTATATGTCCACAGCAGCTTTTCAGCATGCCTTTCCTGGGCTTGTAACAGGAGCACTGCTTTCAATCAGGAGCACAGAGAGGAGCTAATGACTCATATCTCCTACAGGTATGGAGTAGTTAAAGAACTGCATGCTATGCCATCTCTTGTAATTATGTTGATAGGTTTGACAAGCCTAGAAACTTTAATAACATCTTAAAAGCAGACTTTTTGAAGTAAACAAGAAGCTGTTAACTAAAGGGAAATGGAAGAAGCAAAATGTAATTGCCTATTGCTATGCACCCTATAACCTTCTTTGTAAGGCAGCAGTTCCTCCATATATACCCTAGTTCTACAAAGCAATGAGATCTGACGACAGCTCTGATTGATTACCCAAAATAATGTTCACTGTCTTCTTCTGATTTTCTGATGATTATAAACCAATAGTCTTATGTTAAGCACAGCCCAAGGACAACACACAGTTCTGATTGTCTTAGTGGAAAAAAAAATGTAGTAAATATCCGTAATGACTCTTCACAAAGCAGCTGACACAGGGAGCATTAGGCTGGATAGCAGGAAAGCCTGTCTTTTGTGGGATGCGCTCTTTTACATATGGGAGTGTTAGATCGTTCTCCATTCACTAAAGATTATCAGAGGAACTCCATTGTGTCAGGTATCTAAATTCAGATCCTTCTTTACTATGCAAGTGATGCTTCAGAAGATTCACCATAAGCCCAAAGCAGTTTTTTTAAACAGAAAAAAGGTGGGGTTTTAATTCATGAAATTGATTGCCATGGTTTCAAATAAGTATTGCCATCTACATTGGGCTTTAGAAATTAGGAAAACTGCAAGTTTATTAGAAAAGGAAAAGGTATATTTTTGAAGGAGAAGAAACTAGATAAAAAAGAATATAGCATTTGCTCCTTAGAGCAAACTACATTTGCTTTCCTTTCTCTGGTAGTAACAGTCCTCAGGAAACATAAGCAAGAATGAATGATTGTCCATCAAATTCAACTTGTATGAAGAAAAAAAATAAGATCTTTTTTGATTAATCTACAAAGTAAATTCCTGTGATAAGACTAGAATATTTTAAACAAAATTTCCCCCCTCCTGGGCTATCACTTTCTTAAGTTTCCTGTGGTTTGTCCTTCCAGTTTTTCCAACATTCTCTGCCCTCAGCATTGTTTTCCAATAGCAGTGTCATGGTAGACCTTTTTAGGCATTAAAATTCAAATGAACATAACAGCCATCCTACTTCACTTCATGACTGTTGAATCCAGAATTTTTGAGACTAGAGAAACGTTAATTGAGAAGAGTTGTGTACAAGTGTACCTACTTGTGTAGCTGTGGCCAAGCTCTCGGTTGGCTTCTCCTAACATAAGCTAGCACACAGGAACTTGAATGGCAGAAGTTCTGCTAGAGAGGTGTTGCCAGATAAAAGGTGGCAACAAACTGCTCTTCGCTGATGAGTCAGACAGTGCTGGTTGGGGTTAAACGTGGCCAAGGGAAAAAGGAGATGCCCTATTTTGGGATTTGTGCAGTGTTCTCCTCCAAAAAACTTTAAGAAATACTCCTTGCTTGTCTGCCTCATGAAGAAAGGGAGTGGTAGATGCCACATTTTACTTCCTCTTGAAGTCAATACTTTAATTTGCCTGTGGTAAGCAGCTGGGGCATCTCTTCAGAAGCTGTAAAGAATTTCCTTTTAGAGGTAGGAAGTTGGGCAGAGTAGACTATATAAAGGAAATTTTTTTCTTCCAGTCCTAGCCATAGAGATAGCCTTGTAGTTGTGGAATATAGAGTTTCAAAGAAACTAACTCAATTATTTCTATCCTCATTTCCACCCACAACTCCCAAAAAATAGTCAGAAGCTTTGACCTTGAATCTGAACAGGAATTCCACCACAACCAAAAGGTGTTTTTTACATTGGGAGTCTAGTGAAATACAGAATGATGGAAGAAAAACCTTCCCTCACAGCTATTTCCTGTGCAAGTTAAAGGTAAACATTACCATTTATTGTACTTTATATAAAGAAACCAGAGTATGAGAATAGAAGGGTTAAAATGCAATTTAAATTGACATCCTCTTCACAATAAAAGAAAAAAGTTCACTGGATTTTTAATTCTGCAGATGATGTGGCATTCTTAAAAAGTCTCAAGAAATGGAGCAACATTTTTAACTTCCAATAATATGCTGCATTCTGTATTACATTTCTCAAGGTGTTTTACCAATGTTACTGGATTTACTTTTCTATAGTTCTATATTTTAGATGAAACACTAAAAAATCAGAAGGAGAAGGCTAAGACAGATTGAATTGCTGCCTCATGAATCAGAAGTAGTCAGGTAGAGGACACACATTGCTTTAGCATCCAAGGGTCACATATCAACTTCATTAAATTCCTGTTGAACATTGCAATTGCAGTCTGTTGATTACAACAGTGCAAGACTTTCCTAAAACAGAGTGTCATCGTTAGTAAAACCTTCCACAGTCTTCCATACAAAACAAGGCAGACCTTTATGGTGTCAACAGTTACATTATTTCAAGTGAAAACTAAGAATGTAATAAAACAACAGAGAAAACTAGAGAGAAAGTCTTTACTGACAGCAGATAAAACTCAAGATTACAAGGGTAAAGATCTCCTTTAAAACTTCAGAAACCCATCCTGGTATTTCAAAGTAAGGATGATCTAGATTAGGGAATGTAGATATTTGAAACAGATTCTGCAACCTTAGAATAACTGAGATTACAAACAAAAAGTTATTGCTAATGATTAGTGTTTCACATGTCCTTTTACCTGGAGGAACACAGAGTACACATAACAGTAAGTCTGATTGCTTGGCAGCAAGAACCACTCTTGTGGTAAGTAAGTGTGATAGTTCTCTGAACAAGTACCAAACATTTTGCTGGGAGAGGAATTACTGGGAAAATGCCTAAGATACATGCACAGTAAAAAAAAGTTGCTATGCTCTTCTAAGGATGTAGTATATTGTCTCATTTTTTCCTGGTGCAGAAACAGGAGTGAGAGATGAAAGTCTTCCTTTATGTTCCTTCCAGACACGAAGAGAAAGTATTTGTAGGACATGCAAATAGCCCCCTAAGTGTAACTCAGCTGCTGGTAAATCTAATAGATTTTGGTGTTCAAATGAACACATAAAGAGTTGGTAGAAAAATGTAAATTCCTTTATGAGAGATTCCTGTATTTTTAATATTGTGTTTAGCATCAGAATACAAGGTTAAACAGCATCATAGAGTAGGTGCTCATTAACGATAACTGAACTGTTAAATACAGGAAAGAAGGGTTCCTTAGTGAATTGGTTCACATGTATGAAACTAAGGCTCCCAGTTTCAAAGGTAAACTTTAATAAAAAGTGGCAAGAAGATAGTGAAAATGTCTGCAGTTTGCATGTTGAGGAAATCAGGATTTTCTGTAAATTAAAGGTGCATGAATCTAGATTTCCCTAACTGTTTTTATTGCAAGTAAGCAGAAAAATATTGAAAGCAGTAACTCCATGAATAGAAATGAATAGACATGGGGTGGGTAAGATCAGAAAATCAAAACTTATAGCTTAGAAGGCAAGATTTATTAGGATAAAATGAGGATTCTAGAAGTAAAAAAAAAAAAATAAAAGCGAGACCTCACAAAGAACATAAAAATAAGTAGAAAAAACCCCCTTCAGTTAATTTATTGTCTTTCTAGACTAATCACCCCATATTTGTTTTTCTTAGCTATATTCTTGTTTGGAAAGGAAGTGAAGCCCTGAAGGAGAGGTAACTTCAGACAAGAACTTCAGACAAGAACTTCAGACAAGCACATATTATTATTAAAGTAAGCATTAGCTTCAGAGGCTCTAAAAGCACAAATTATTCCATATTTTGAATAAATATATTTATGAATGAATTCAGAATTAATATATTCCCAGCTAAAAGTTTCATTAACTTTATTTTATTTGAGTAGTAAATAGCTGAAAATTAGAAATAGATTTTTAAAATATACAAGTTTTGTATTTCTTGATCTTGACGGCATTTGTCAGAAGGTACTAAGAGTTACTTATCTAACTACTCCAGCTTTTCACAATCTAGAGCACAGCAGAGGAAAAATATTGTGCTGTTCAGTTATTTGAATACTAATATACCATTTAATCATAAAATCATAGAATGGTTTGGTTGGAAGGGACCTTAAAGACTGTCTAATTCGAACCCCCCTGCCATGGGCAGGGACGCCTTCCACCAGACCAGGTTGACCAAAGCCCCATCCAACCTGGCCTTGAACACTTCCAGGGATGGGGCATCCACAGCTTCTCTGGGCAACCTGTGCCAGTGTCTCACCACCCTCACAGTGAAGAATTTCTTCCTAATACCTAATCTAAATCTTCCTTCTTCCAGTTTAAAGCCATTACCCCATCACTACATACCCTTGTAAGTACCTCTCCAGCTTTCTTGTAGTGTAGCCAAACTATTGCAGATTTAATTTTGACTATTGTCTGTACTGGTGTTAATCTCTATCATCTTACCATGCATGAACCTTCTTTCACCTGTATTTAACTGACCAACCATGTGGATACTTGGAACTTTCTGCTTGCTGTCTTCCAGCTTTTCTTTTTTTCAACCCAGACGTTGAATATTACTGTGTTTTTAATATGATAGAATGGGTACTTAAACTGTTTATGAGTAATCTGACATAATAGGTACATGCAGTTCTGCCTCATGAATATCTTGTGTCTAGTATGTGCTTTCATTCATATAATTTCAGTGGCAGGTCAGCAGAAACCAATATAGCAGGTGGAACAGCAGCAGCTGGAAAGTGGTTAAAAACAATAACATGTCTGAAAAGGAAAATTTGTCAGAAACTCAGAGAGACTGAACACAGGCACAGCTTTGTTCTTTACTGAGACTTCATGGTCACTAGAGTCTTGGGCATCTCCAAGATAGAGGATACTAGTCATACTTGGCAGCCTGGTTTGATCATTTCTGGGCACACTTAGAGCAGTTGCAAACTCCAATGGATTACATGGAAAAGTTTAGCAGTTGAATGAAAGAAAGGGTTGACTTACTGAAGTAAAAGCCTCTGTCTCCACATACAAACTGAAGAGCATCAACCAGCTCAGCACCACAGAGTGTTTCTGGGCCAGCAGCAGCAGAACTGGTTAAGGTAAGCAAACACAGGCCAAGGTAGAAGAAATGAACGTAGGACACAGTGTGCATCTTCACCTGACAAGGAAGCAAAAGTAGTGTCAGAATTTTCCAACAGACTCCTAAAGAAAATTACTGCTGCACCGTTGTGAGTTGAGAATACATATGTACTGTAATTTGTTAGACAATAAACACAGTATCAGGAAATGCCTCACCATAATTTTGCAATTGTCTACATATTCTAGTCCATGTATTTTGTAAATCGATTACTTCCTCTGATGAATATTCCTAGTCCATATTCACAAGTAGTAAGACAATCTTGTAGTAACTATGATTTATGGTTGCTCCTGCAAAAGGAGGATATGGAAAAGTGCAATAGACAGGCAAAGGGAAACCAAGAATAACGAGTAAGGAAGACAAGACAACCTTGAATTGTTTTGTCTGAGATCAGATAGGCTAAGAGGGAATATGAGAGTTGCCTGCCAATCTACTATGGGAGATGGAGGTGGCATAAGACAGAGAAGAGGTATTTAAACTAAAGAACAACACGAACACATGAATAAATGGCTACAAACTGAATGGAAGGAATTTTGGCCCAGTAGGAAAAGGGTTCATAATTAGTACTCCATGGTTCTCCAGCCACCTTAAAAAGGGAAATACCAGGAAAAAAAAACAAAAGAAATTTCAAGGTAGAGCTTGTCAAAGTTACAGGAGAGTTGATGTGAGACATTCCATGGTAGGGGACTGCATTCAATGACTCTTACAGTTCTCTGTTACTAGCAAGTTAGCGTTTGGAAGCATTCAAGAAATTAAGAGGAGCACTAGTGGGAGTACCAAGGAATTGTATTTTTATTTGATGGAAGCAGCTATACTTTCACTGAGCTCCTTTATATCCTCTTAGTCAGGTTTGGCTATCGGATATACACAGAGGTGGTAATTCTTTTCTCATTTACATTTGCTTACAAACTATCTTTTTACTGGACTTATGATTGAAGCAAGGCCAATCCTCAATAGGTGTAAATTTGCACCATTCAGTTTATCCATTTCCTTTTACATCAATTTATATCAATGAAAGATCTTACCCAACAGGTCAAAGAAGATAGCATTCTTTCTTTTAAATACTAGGAAAAGCTATTTATATTTAGTAACAGGACAGTGAAGAATGTGCTTAATGCATATTCTGAATTGATCTACATCACTTGTCAAAAAGGCTAGTTTTGAAAGGTGTAAATCTGCATTTAATTTCATTCTCTTTCAAGGTTAATATTAGTATTGCTGTCAGGCAGGAAGTTACAAATCTTTCTTGCACATACAGTTAACCTTGTCTTAAAACTGCTTTGTATTAACAGACTAGTGCAATGTAATTGGAGTAAAATGATTAATCTTCTCTAAAGTTTCTTTCAGGGTTTCAGGGACCATTTAATCTGATTTTTTCACTGAACTTTTGAAAAACGAATGAAATTATCTGTTGTCTGCTCATATGGGATCTGATCCAGTGGAGCATCAATAATTTTTAAGAATACTTATTTTCTTGGCAAGGGATCTTAGCATCTTGCTGGATAAGTCCCCTATTTCAACTGAAGTCAAAGGTGAGTAAGTGACAAATCTCTAAATAAGTCAGAATTTATCCCCCCCTATTTCCTGATATTTCAATTGTGAAATAATGAACAAATCTAAATCCCATGATATATCATAAAAAGAAAGAATAATTATTTTCCCATTCACAAGAGCCCTTAGCCAACTTTGCCTTGCAAAAACCAACAAGCTTTAATGCATGGACATGACTTCAACAGCAGATGGAGGAAGATCAGATTATAAATGAATGATGATAACAAGAGGCATTATTTCCTGTAATGATTCCATATTTTAACAACAACAGTTTCTTTTTCCCCTGCCATATTTTTGAATTTCTAAGATAAATGTGGTGCACCTGCAGTTTAAATGGTTCCCAGTTCCGAGGAGCAAAAGCAGAAAGCTGTTTAGCACACCGCCTCAGAAGGCTGAAAGACATTACAAATACAAGAACATTATGTATTTAACAATTTGTTCTTGTATAACATTTGGGCCAGAAACAAACATAAATCTTAGACATTTAACTATTTTGTATTTTTCAAGACTTTTCAGCTGGGTTGCATTTTCAGATAAATATCAGCACTGAACTACAACAAAACAGATTATCTACTGCTTTTCCTTCAGTGGGAGCCAAAAAGGCTGCACAGTATAAACCACAGAGAATTTCTAACTTTATCTCCAAATTTAAAAACAGTCAAGAACTTTCAAACAAGTAAAAAGTTTGAGGAAAAGAAAAGAGACTCACATGTTTCAAGGGCTCAATCAATTATTTCTTAAATTAAGTTCTGTTTTGTCAAAAATAATTCCAAAACATAGTTTATAACTTTAACTTTACTTCATCATTTTAATTAAACATAACATTAGTCGATTCAATATGTTGGTGATAAAATCAAAGTTCCCATTTATGTCTGAGGAGAATATTCTTAAGAAAATGCAAAGTTGTAATCCAATATTGCTTCAGGTTCTTTACAAAAAGACAGGGTGCTTGCAGTGTCCCCAGTTTGACTAGAAAGTTGAGAGTTTAAAAGAAAATGCATTGGCATGTGGGTGGGGTTTAGTGAAGCATCTAATTACATTTGGAAATTGAATACAGGTTCAGGATGAGCCTGGTTAAACACTTCTTTTAGTTGCATAGAAAGACTGATCATATTTTCACAGCTGGAATTTCCTCTTTTTTCAGTAAAACAACCAGCTTTTGCTGCATTCCTCCTTTAATAGTCCAGAAGAGTGGCACCACAGAGGAATGTCATATATGAACACCCTACATCTCTTTTACTTCTTAGTTCTTCTGTATAAGTCCTGTTTGTCTACAAACTATCAGTTGGCACAACTTATGCATAAGAATTCTTCACATGCTTGGTCATTTTCATAACATAAGAACATCTACAATAAATATAAATATCTTGAAGAAGGCAACATTTATATGGATATTATATGCTATAGAAAAAAAATCAAGTTATATTCAAAATTACATTTTGCTGCGTAGAGATTGGACCTGATTACCAAGCCATAGTAGAAGTATGTAATTAGTATGTAATAATGGTATTCACTGGTTATTATTATATAAATAAAGCATATGTACTCTAGAATGGATCAAGGTTTAAATACTGCTAACTTTGATTAAAGAATCTGGGCTACTTCCTAACCTAAATCAATATGTTCCATTGATTCCAAGGAAGCTTGGCAGGGTGCACCAGCTGAGGAACTAGCACATTACTTTTATGTCTCTTAGTGCCTTGCTCAATACTTTAAAAAAATCATCTTCATCTTTCAAGTATATTGGAAGGGATGCCCATTTATGCATTAAGAGAATGGTTTCATCCATTGCAATTACAGACCTGCTCTTTTGAATCATATTAAGGAAGGAGAAGAGTGTGTTTTAAGTGGAAGACACTCTAAAAAAATAATTAGGCCCTAAACAATTAAAACAGGAGAATCATGTCAGCTGCATAAGCATTCTTGAAACATATTAAAGAAAAAAAGTTCTTGAAGGATATAAATTTACTGATAATGGCAAGTTGAACTAGGGCCAATTGACAGAAACAGAGGTCAATGCACCTACTGAAGCAAAATTTACTTAAAGACAGTTTATGTTAATGTGTAGAAATTACAGGGTCATAACATGAAACTTCACATGCAAACTTTCCTGAAACAGCCCTCCCTACAAGGGAAAACTTGGAGATTAACATGTAGGGGAATTTCCATTTTCTTTATGTACAATTGCTTAAGCTATACAAATATGCAAGGTCAGCAAGAGTCGCAGCTGGTTTCTAATGTAGAAAACAAACTGAACTTCACATTTACTTTTAATTTATGAAAGCAAAAACCAAGTAAATGCTACAATGCTGCCAGAAAATTGCTGCAGTGACAACATCCCTTAAAAGTTTCCCTGTGAAAGCATGAACGTTTTATCTATCATTGTGTATAATAAAACTGCAGAAACTTAACATGTGAATAATACCTTTTTTCCTACAAAACCCTGCACCTGCAGAAAATAGCTAAAAGTTCTTGTTTTCAGAAACATTAATTAATAATATAGACAATGATGTAATTGGACACTTTAATAATGACATAACTGAAATATTGCAAAGTTCTCTGAATAGAAGTGAAATTTAAGACATGTAACTGCAATAGTTTCCCCTTACAGTTATCTATGTAATTGCAACTATTACATACAGCCATTTTCCAGATCACATAAAATTGCATGTTCAGCAATTTATAAATAATTCTCAGTTCTAAAATAATGTTATTGAAAAGTGCATAATACTCTTCAAACCAGAAGCAGACAATACACAGTAAAATAAAACTAAAAAATTATTTGAAATAGTAATAAAGATTTACCTTCAAGAAATCACAAAAGCAGCACTTAACTAATTGTGTTGAAAGACTGTTGATTTTTTCCATTGCTTCTTAAAAGTGCAAAGTCTGGAAATGAATTTGTTAGCAGTAATGATGAGAAAAAAGAAATCCAGAGAGATGTGAGATGTTGAGAGCAATGTCACATTTCAATATTGAGGACTTTATTCCATTGCGCAGGCTCTATCTGCTCTGATTTTAGCAGTGACAGTGAGATTTAGCAAACAGAAGAGGGATTTAGAGAAAATCCTCACATTTATCTACATTACACAGACACTGTAGACAGGAAACAGCTGGGGGAGCATTTGCCTTCTCTCTCTCTCCCTCTTCTGGCAAAGTTACCGAGTAAGGACTTTTTTGGGCATGGTGACAAATAACATCATACCTTTGCATTTTAAAACTAGAGCACAGAAGCATATTTTTTTCCCTTTAAAAGAATGTGAGTTAGTGACTGAGGGGTAAGCAGACAAAAAAGCTTGTGCTGCCATGAAAAATAAGAAAATGTGTTCTGGTTAACTTTCAGATAGCTATGTGTGCATTTGTATTTATGTCTGTGTGTGTGTGCATTTCAAATATATATATGAACTTACATACATAAGGGCATTGTTTGTATATATGCATACCTTTGTACACGTTTTATTTATGTATAGAGGCATGGGTATTTTATTTATATAGTGTGGAAAAATAGGCAGTCACTTATCTACTTCTTTCTTAATGCATCTTTATGTTATTAAACTTGGCACGCCTGTATGCTGAGTAACAGTTAAAACCTCCAACTCTCTGTGCTATTAACCCTAAAACACCAGTTTGTAATTTCCTAAAAATAACAGAATTCTTGAGCACTACTTGTAAATAGGGCAAAATAACTTCGTGATCTTTTAGTAACCACACAGGAGAAGTCATATAATTTCCTAGAATTTACAGTACTATGAGTATAGTAATAAGTAGCCCAGTTTGAGGGGCTTCCATGACATTTGTTGTAAATGTGCTGTTGTAATTATAAAGTGATTTTCCTCCTTTTTAATAGTAATTTCCATAATTACACTTGATAATAATTTAAATGACACTGGGAAAGGGAGAATTCAACTTTGTTAGTTCAGTAATACCTAACTTTTGCCTTTTTATTTTTCCTCAATTATGAGTATATTATAAATAACACCAGCTGGCCAGCAACATGCTCTCACGGGTTATGATGTCATTCAAATCCCTCAACTGTGTTAGTGGCTTGCAATGTGCTCCAAGCCAGCTGTTTTTCTATTTATAATGTATGCTTGCATTTCAATACTTAGCTATTGAGAATAAAGTTGTGATGCTGTTTTATAGATACAATTTATACTCGTTACCCTTTGGTTTTGGAAGATGGCATTTAGAAGTAGAGAATTAGACAAGGCTGCAGCTCCAGACACCAAATACATGTCACAAACACTGCATGATGTCTGTAAAAGCTGTTTCAGAACATTGCATTTTGTCCCTGTCCCCTTCCACTCAAGTGAGAGCTGCATGCTGAGGTGCTAGCTGTACTTTATTATTGAAAGTAACAATTGAGATCATTTTGGCCCAGGTCCATTCTCAGTTTTCAGATCCACCTTGAACCATATGGTGCTTGCGGGGCAGAAAGGACACATTTAGTTATTTGTATCCTCTATGAGTGGCTAATACTCTGCTCTGTGCAGTTTTAAACAGTGTATGGTTAGCTAAGCTGATTAATCTTTGGAAGGGATTGCTTCTAATGTAGCATAATGGTAGAATCACGGGGGACTTTGAGGTAAGTTTGTTTAGTTCTAGTAATACCAATATTTCAAGTGTTCTAATACACATTGGTACTGTATTTTAATATTCTGGTCCATTTTATTCTTCCCTCTGCATTTCAGAGGTCATTGAATAACGGCACTATTCTACACATAGCTTGACTACACACAGCCTGCTGCAACTTGTAGCACATATATCACTTATTCCACCAGCCTAGTAGAAGAATGTGGGAAGACAAATTATGAAAGCTCTGATATTCTTTATTTTTCACTTTTCCAGTACTACAGATGGGTGCATATAGTTCTGCATTTTGCTTCCTAAATAACAGAAGGAATCCATCCACTCATTCATCACTTCCCCACTGCCTGAACTTCAAACCCTCGTTTCACTCCTCACTGCTTTATTTCTCCCAGGTTTCACCAGGCCTCTCTTGGACATGAGCGCAGCAAGCAGTAGAAGAAGCAACTTTTGGCGTTCAGGGTAGTCAGAGAATTGTGGTGTCTCTACACAAGTGCTAATCCTGTTTCTTTCCATGGAGCCGTTGTGAACTCCGATCTTCATTCCACCCAACCAGCTCAAGTTTCTGATGCACGTCACTGCTTTCTTCTAGTTCTTGTTTTAAAGTGGTATTGTGAAAAGGCAGGAAAATGGAGTAGATTCAAGAGAGATTTTTGGCAGTAACTTTTAGACTTACTGTTAGTGCAGTGCTTTTCCTCACTATCAAGTAATTTCGTTTTTTTTCTAGAAAATTGAACATTCCTCAGGACAAATGGATATGAGGATCACTACTTTCCTAAAATATAGCTTCTATTCTGGTGATAATATTCCAGTCAGTATAGCAGTCTGTTAACTAATGGACATTTGTTCATCTCTCTGTTGTTAAATATAATAGCTTATACTTTATAAACCATTTAGAATAAATTACTGCATGATTATTATTTAATGATTGGGTGCTTATGCAGTTACCTACAGTCCCTTGAAAAAAAGGCACCTGTAAACTACAGTGTGTATGGCAGTCATCAAAATACTCACAAAAGATGTCCAGGTCAGAAAAAATTATTGAATTCGAATGTGTATAGCTATTCTACATTAAAAGGCAATTGCATACATATCTTTGGCTTCTTAAGTATAACCTGCAGTGATATAATAGCCACAAAGATATATGAAATGTCTGAGATAAATAACCAGATATTTAGGAATTTATGTGTTCCAATCCTCATCTTCTGCACTTTAGTACTCCTGTGATATCACTAACTTGCTGTAATGCTGTGTCAGTTTTTCCAGGGAGAACTCCATTTTATAGAAGACAATAAAACTACAAAAAATCGATTATCCTAATTAATATATTATCCCTCCTTAAATCCTTCCTTAAAAGGTAGAAATGTTGCCACAATGCCTGAAAAAATCTGAACTCTAGTAAGGCAACCAGTATGTCATACTCTTGCATTCTCCTATATTGGATCACTGTTACTTATACGCAGTTATTTGTTCTCTGTAACTGTTGTTTTTTTCTTACATTGGGATTATAAGTTTTCTGGAACCAAGGTAGAACCACTATACTAGATATCACCTGAGAGGGTGATAGGGCTGAGAGCTTGGTGGCAGACAGAATGGAAGATGAAAATAAACACAGAGGCTGGTAAACAGCTGTTCTTCATTACATGAAAAAAGCAGAGACAAGACAGTCTTTTATTATGTCGTTTTAAGGACATTCCTCCTGCACAGAACATACAGAGATGCAGTAAGATTCATGCAGTGTGAACAGAAGATTGAGCTGTATTGAATGCCATGGGTAATGTCTCCCCTGTCCTCTTCACCCCCCACCAAAAAGTGGAAGAGCCTTTTGAAGGAATGACGTCTTATCAATCTCTTAGCTTACTGACTGGTTACTGAACTCAGTTCACTGAGCCAACGGGATCTGCACTTTTTGTGTCTTCTTTTTTTTTTTTTTTTTTTGGTGAGGTCCTAATTTTGACATTAGACATTAAAGACATTATTAATTTGCCTAAATCTAGGCATCTAGTGTCATTTTTAGTGCCACAGGCTACCCTGCATGCCCCCAGCTTCCACTACGGAGTGATACTTACTTGCCACAAGTCTCTGTGTCCTATCTGCTGACCTCATATAGATTTCTTGCATACTTTAGGGCATCTCAAATGGCCTTCAGCACCTGCAGGTAACTGAACCCCACCATAAGGCCTTCTTTTGGCATGTTGATGTGGGATTTTTATAAGTGCAGCCTTTGGCCTGAGTATTACCTTTGGCTTCTTCATAAATAGAGATGCTCTGTCTTCTGTCATTTGCTATTTTCGTGATCCATTTGTGAAGAGGTTTTAAGGTGGAGAATGCAACAATTTTCATTGAATTTCAGTGTGATCTGAGTGTGTATTTTCCTTGTTCTTCTTTGCTTTGCCTCCAGCTTAAGTTCTTTTGGTTTGGAGCTGTCTCTTTTTATTTGCCTCATAAATCATTTTGCCTAGTTTTGGATAAGACAAAATGTTATTTACAATGTTAGTATTATTTCCTGAAACACACAAATGGTTGTTTAGCTCTTATAGTCTCTAGTGAATTATTTGTAAAATATTATGTGTTTATTATTGGAGAAGTTTGGCTTTCTTTCCTAGGAAAAATCTTTGGAGAAAGGGGTGAAAGAGAGTATTTTATTAATATAGAATGTTGTGTTGAAGTTAGTGATAAGTCAAGTATATGTTGGAAAATTCCTTTCACCAAGTTAAAAGTTAAGAAAATCAAGAAAGAAATAATTTTACTAATTCATTTGAGCTAATGAACTGTTTAAAAAAAAAAACCATACACCTTTTCTCATGGTGGCTTAAGTAGCATCATCACTACATGAATAACAAGTAACAAATTTGATGGGGGGCATGAAGGCATGCAATTTGAGCTGTCATTACATTGGTAATATTGAAGAGACACCGAGAGAGCAGTGCCATTCACTTGAACAAAGGAGGGA
>NW_009637176.1:0-349 GCF_000690535.1 Cariama cristata | reverse complement strand
TGAAGTAAATTGAAATATTTCATGTTTACTGATGAAGAAAAACATGAGTGTTTCAAGAGCAGGATGGTTGTGTGGGAACCTCAGTCCAGAATTACTGCTTATAAGTAGTCATGGTAGAAACAATCAGTGTTAACAACAGGTCAGAATTAATCCATTGACTTGTAAACTGAAAGTACTATGTGGAGTAAGAATAACGGCTTTATTAAGATTGCAAGAAGGAAAGGACTTTGTTGCTTGCAACTAGGATTCAGAGAAAGTGTGTAGTTAGAAAGCTGCGATGAATAAAAGGAAGTACTGTATAATTTTAATTTATGGTCTAAGTTAAAGCAGCTACTGTTTTGAATATTCT
>NW_009637175.1:2659-6140 GCF_000690535.1 Cariama cristata | reverse complement strand
CCCCCAGGGACCCAGGCATCTGGGGGTCCTGCTCCACCCCATGTGCCCCACTGCCGCCAGAGGAGCCAGGCATCAGGGAATACCCGCTCCACGCTGCCCATCCACCACGGACCCAGATGTCCTGGCACCCTGCTCACACCCCCCATGCACCCCCCTCCCATGGATCCAAGTGTCTGGGGTCCTGCTCCAGCACACACTGCTCACTGCCCCCTAGGGCACTCTGGTGTCTGGGCGCACCATTGAGGTAGAAGTACTTGCGGACCAAGGGTTCAGAAAGGACCCCCAGGCGACAGGCGATGGTTCCTGTAGTGGGGTCCTGGAGAGTCAGACTGAGACGTCCCTGCGCACTCCCCTTCAGCTCCTCAAACACTGCCAGATCCTGTGTGCGCAGCTGGGGCATGGGGGAACACATCAGCACAGCCTGGTCCACCAGGTACACGAAAGAGCATGCATGTGCAGGCAAAGGCACCTGTGGGCCTGCACGAGCTCGTCATGTCCCCTTCGTGCTTCCTGTACCCTCTGCTCATGCGTGTGCGTGCACCTCCCGTCCCACAGGTGCTCCTTGTGCCCTGTCTGTGTGTGTGCACGCAGGGCTGCCCAAGCAGAGCATGTGCAAAAGTCACTTCCTTCACACACATGTGCGCACAAGCGCAGAGGAATCTGTAAACCCACGAGTGACTTTCGTACTGCTTGCCTGCACCCTTCACATGGGTGAGCACTTGCTTGCATGCTGGGCACGCTTACACACCTGCTACTCTAGCACACATTTCTACTGTCTAAGCAATACCTGTAGCTCTTGATAGTCCTCACACCAAGTGCACAACTGTGTGCATGCAGGCCTTGCTCCCCATGCCCAGCCCTCTCCTGAATGTCTACGTACACCCTTGCATGTGCGCGTGCAACTCACATCCTTGGCAAACATCCAGGTAACGGACAGGTTGGGAGGGGTGGCAAAGGGCACATCGCAGTGCAGCGTGATGGCTTCATCATTCTGGGCCCACACGTCCTGCACTGGGAGCATGGAGAGGCTTGTGAGTTCCCATCAGCTCACACACTTCCAGAAAGGATTGCGCTCCTGTGGGACTGCAGGTACTCGTGTGCTCGCCGTGGGGATGAGTAGGCGTGCACCTTGGCACACTTTTGTGCGCTCATGGTGGGCCCAGCAGGCATGCCCTCCCATGAGAAAGGAGGGTTGCCCCCAGCGCCCTGGAAGCCCCCAGCTCTGGGGTGGGGCTTAGACCAGCCTGGATGCCTGGGTCTACCATGGCCCCATACCTGGGCAGTCCAGGGGAAACTGGCAGTCCACGAGGCGACAGGTAGCACACTGGAAGACGCGGGCGGCTGGCTGGTACCCTGGGAGAGAGAGACCTGGTGGTGCCAGGGGGAGGGGAGATGTCCTAGGGGACAGGGGGTGGCAAGAGAGAAGGATGAGCACTCACCGCAGGGCGGGACGCAGGCTGGAGCTGGTGGGGAAGAAGCAGCATTAGAATGATAGTATCATTATGGTTGGAAGAGACCTCAAAGATCATCAAGTCCAACCGTATACCTGATGCCACCATGCCCACTAAACCATGTCTTGAAGCAGCGCATCTAACATTAGACCATTAGATCCTTGGGGATCCACATCCCTGTGCTGAGCTGTCAGGGTTCAGCCCTTGTCCAGCCCAGATGGGGGTCCCTGGGAGTTTCTCCAGGATGGGGATGCCCAAGGTGGGGGTCCCTGGGGTGTAGATGTCCAGGGTGAGGGGCTCTGTGACAGTCCCTTGAGTGGGGGTTCCAGGGGTTCCCCAGCGCGGGAGTCCTGGGTAGGTGTCCCCACTGGCCCCATACCTTCCTCCAGCTGGCTCAGCTTCTCCCAGATTCTGTTGACGGCTTCCTGTAGAGACTGCTTCAAGGGCTCTGCAGTGTCCCAGATGTCCAGGTGAGACAATGTGCCTTCCCCTCGATCCCCATAAACCCTCCCCAGACCCCACAGATCCCCTGGATAACTCACCTCGACCCCATCTAGCCATCCTGGTGTCCCATATATCCCCAAATACCCCACCCCCCCCCGCCCTAGATGCTATAGACCTTGAAGACCGTATACCCTCAGGGTTCCCCAAATATCCCCTTACAGCCCCCAGACCTCCACAGATCCTCTATTTCACCAGACCCCCCCCATTCAAGACATCCACGTCCCATCCCCCATGCCCCATGTCTTGGCCCTACCCCCTCCCCTGCTCACTCATGTCCTTCTGCTCCTCCAGAAAATGCAGGGCATCCATGACGATATCCCGGACTGCCTCACGCTGCTCCGACCCTGGGACCAGTACAGGGTTGGGGTTGGAGGTTCAGGGATGGGAGGGTCCAGTAAGGGCTGGGGGGTTTCTGGGGATTCCTGGAGTCCTGATCAGGGTTTAAGGATACCGGGAAGGGTCAGGTATCCCTGGGGATTCCTGAGGTCCTAGGTAGGGTCAGGGGGTCCCCAGTGTGTCCCTGGTCAGAGTTGGGTGATTCTCAGGGGCCCAGGCAGGGTTGGGGTAGCGAGAGGTCCATGGGGTCCAGGTCAGGACTGGGGAGACCTTGGCATGGTTGGGAGTCCCTAGGGTGCTTGTCTGGGATGGGTCTCTGTTTAGGAAAGGGGTCCCCAACTGCCCAGGATCCTGGACGATGTCAATGTAAGAGCCATGGGGTGAAGTGGGGAAGCCCAGAGGGCTCTGGAGTGCTGTTCAGGGTGGAGGTTCCCCTTGGGATGGAGTTCTGTTGTGGGATGGAGGTGCCTGCCAGTCAGGATGGAGGTCCTTAGGCAGGGTCTCTGTTGGGCTGGGTGTCCCTGGGGTCCCATGACGCACCTACAGTGACAGAGGCGAGTGGCTCAGCAGCCTTGACAAGGGCCTCTAGGCAGCGTTGATGTCGGGGGTCTTTGACAGGGGCCCCAGTAATGTCACGGCAGAGCCGTGCCCGCTGAATGGGGGGCCCAAAGCAGAGCAGGCAGGGCTGCAACCCAGGGAGCCAGAACAGCAGGGCAACCCACAGCCACAAGCCAGGTCCCTCTGCCTGGATTCTTGGGTTTCTAGGGAGCCAGGGGGCCAGAACCAGCATCAGGAGCACCCACAACCACCCCATGGCCCCAAAGCATAGGACCCAAATGCCTGCATCCCCAGGGAACAGCAGGTTTTCTAGGCAGAGCGTGGGTGCCAGGGTTCCAGGGAACAATGGAGTTCTGAGGCGGAGCCTGGGCGCCAGGGTCCCAGGGAACAATGGGGTTCCGAGGCAGAACACGGGCCCCTGGGAGACAGCGGGGTTCCAAGGCAGGTCCCAGATGCCTGGGCCTGGTCTTGAGAGAAGAGGGGGTTACCCAGACACGTGGGTCCCTTGGGGTGTGTGGGCTGGAGAAGGGGCTCCCAGTCCCTCATTTTGGCCTCCCTAAATCCTCTACCCTCAGTCCCTGCCAGTCACATGACTTGGTGTCCTCAAATCCCCTCAAATTCCTTGCCTTCAC